>NC_042495.1:1865635-1887044 GCF_005508785.2 Acyrthosiphon pisum | reverse complement strand
AATCATATGATTGAAATGCAATATAATATTTATTTTTATATATATTATATAAATATTTTGTGTTACCTATTTGTAGTTCTTAAATATTATTTACTATTATATTATGTATTTAAAGTCCTAATGGGTATAATAAATTATATTTGAATTTTGAAATAATCATAAATTATAGTAAAATCATAATTGCTGATTTGCCAACCGCTATATCCAAATGACAAATTTGCCGACTAAAATGAGCCATGTAAGTGGTTGTGGTGGGGGGGGGGTCAATTTTTGAACTTAAAATACTAATTAAAAAAAACTGTGACTAAGGATTTTTAATATTTTTCAAATGTCATTGTAACAATATAGTAGGTGCCTTGTATTAAATTTTCAATTATTTTTACTCAACAAATAAAGTTTTATTGACATTCATAGAAAAAAAAACTAATAAAATTGAAAACTGAAAATGTCCCTAAACAGTTCAAAACAAATCAAAATATTTTGAAAATTGTATTATGTATAGAAAATGGAAATATAAACAACCAGTGAAAATTGCATGTATCTTTGTTTTAAAGTTACACCAAATACCAAAATCGATTTTCTTGAAAACAGCTTTTGCGTAAGAATTTCCGTTTTTCCTTAATTTTTCTTTTGTTTTTCACGGCGCTTTTGAAAACTATTGGAAATTTCAAATTTTTTCCTCCCGAATGCACCAACTAGATTCACTTTCCCATCAAACAAGATACTGTTGAAGAAAATCGAAGCAGTTTTACTGCCCCAAACCGTGATGACAGACACAAAAATAAAATAATAAAAAAACACACATCATTGTAAAATCAATACATTCATCGTTCCACTCAGAATCTAAAATATGTATTATTTTTGTATCGTATTTTTTTAGATTTGAATCTTTCAGATAACTCTGTAAATTATATTCCACGCATTCGAATAATCTAGGTATTCATTTTTTTAATCCATTTATATAAACTATCTCCCCTCCCTGTCTCCCTAATGACTCTCTTTTCTATACCCTATTCACAAACGACTAACGAGATAATCGGTAACCTTTGACATGCCTCATTTAATATTGTCTTTTATTTTCAACACAACGCAGTGAAATCCGAGTTCCTTATTGTCCTCCCAAAATGCCTTACCAGACAAAATGTCATCAATTTTCTCGTCCAATTTAGTTCCTGTCACCGTATACATAAAGGTTAGTCCTATATCTAATTTATAAATTAATTAACTTAACTCTCTAAAATGTATTTATTTCATTACTTTCGAGGATTACTTTAATATTCAAAACGTTAAAAACAATAATTACAGAGACGATTTATGAAAACATAAACCTTATCTAGGTATTATAGTCCATTGACTATCATCGACGATTTTACATCACATAGGTAAATAAATTGTCCAATTTTAATATTTATATAGGTGTTTTATTACCTGTGCCTATTATATGGGCTATAAATACTAGCTATAATACGTGGCATCTACCTCACTTTAAAAGGATTAAGGAAATGTTCTCCTCGTCATATTATATTGTAACAAAAATATATATGAGTAAAATGTATATGTAGCTGATTTGTCCTAAATAATTATCAGCGGTGGATTTTAATAACACTCCGACAATTATTTTAGATTTAAACAGTCCGAGAGAGTGTATAGCGATCGATTTACCCTGACCGGAGTGGACAGTGGGTTGGTAAAAATATGCCATGTAAGAGTTACAAAAATAAAAAATATTTTCTAGATTGATTTATTCTATTTTGAATCGAAAAAAATGTATTAATTTATTATATTATGTACAGTTATATTAAAGACCAACACTATTCTATTTATCGGGTCATTTGGTACTCACTACTCAGAATATCAATATTTAGTAATATTGTTTTTTCTAATAAT
Source organism: Acyrthosiphon pisum (assembly GCF_005508785.2). Classification (NCBI taxonomy): domain Eukaryota; kingdom Metazoa; phylum Arthropoda; class Insecta; order Hemiptera; family Aphididae; genus Acyrthosiphon; species Acyrthosiphon pisum. The sequence continues at coordinate 1,885,157 of NC_042495.1, read as the reverse complement.
TTCATAATATTGATAAAAAATAACATAAATAATAACAATTTTTAAATAATTACAAATTGTCTATATTAACCAGCTAATCAATTGCACATATTAGGGTATGCATACGAGCTATACAATGCATCATTGATTATCTGGCAGGAGTCATATTAAAACGACAATTAGGGCAGGGAACTATAGTAACTATACCAAGTCAATGAGAAAATTATTTAATTAGTAGATACTTATAAACTATATACCTAATAATTATATGGTGTACATTTTAAAAGCAGAAAATATCTTGACAAATTAATGATGGTACGTTATAGCACTATATTATAATTATAGTAGCTAGTAGGTCCCGGATTTGTATATTATGTAAATGCATAATCTTATACACTTGACTTAGAATTATATAGTTCCAATTAATTATTTTAGCGTTTTGTAATGCATTTAGTCGCGTAGATCCTATTGGTTCATTGTTTTTCTTCATAATTGTATATAAGTTGTATATTTATTAATAGATAATTGCATGAATTGCATCGTTTCATAAACATGAAATTAAATAATATCCATTTTTGATCAAAGTTTGATTTTTTTTTTTTTTACTGCGAATATTTACAATCTATATCCAATTAATACAATACCTAAGTAATAAACATAAACTAAGATACGTACAAGTACAAGACGACTTGAGTGAAGGGAGCAATAATGTATTGAGTGCATAAATAATTTGAAATTCCGGGCTCCACCCCTTATATATTGGCAATAGTATAGTTATATTAGTAATAGTAGTAATAGTTATACTATTACCTAGGGTATAATAATAATATGGTCGATGCGGCTTGCTAATAAAAAATTAAAAAACGAACAAGGGGATACGACAAAATAATGAATTATTAATATGTAGGTAATATTATCGTTCATCGTCGTGGTCGGTGGGTGACGGTGTAATGCTTTTAGACCTACATCGGGATCAATAATATTTATAGTCGGACAAACGTCGTCACCGGTCAACCAGCTGACGAGGGGCGCAGCTACAACTGGATATTAGAATCTGGTTATCCTGTTGTCGATCGATGGGGGTGAGTCGTACTCGTCGACCGGAGTCAGTGGTCGGCTCCTGGGGATGGAATGTATATGCGACCCCGCCGGCGAGTAGTAGTTCGGGTTGGATTGGCCTTTGAAACTGGACGACTGGCACTTGGGGGCGGCCACGTGGACAGAATCGTACAGGGCCTGCGTGGACCTGTAGTTGACGTCCGTGACGCTGGCGCCGCCGCAGCCACCACCGCCGTGACCGTAGCCAAGCGACGGCAGCGAGCTGGTGATCTGTTCACGGACGATACCGAACATCATCATGTACGTGCGTGGTATGAACACGGTGACCACGATCACGGTCGCGGTGGCCGTCAGGCCAACCATTACGCACATGTCGGACCACTGCCTGGGCAGGACGACGTACGCCGTGGTCCAACACAGCCAGACGGCGAACACCAGGTAAGTGGCGATGGCGAAGCACGCGCCCTCCCGGTAGTTGCGCTTCGACCGGAACACGAACGGGGACGTGACGCACAGGAGCACCAGCAGCAGCGCGTCGTAGGACATGGTGCCCAGGAACAGGGGACCGTCGACGAACACCCGGCACAGGTCGGACGACGGCACGACGGCGGCGTGTATGGCCACGAACTGAAGCATGAGCGCCAGCTGCACGCCCACGGTGAACGCGAACAGGGACGTCTGCAGGTAGCCGTTGACGTGGCTCATGAAGCTCGAGTCGCAGTCGCACGCGGCGATCATCAGGCTCCGGGCCAGCATGGCGGAGAACACGAACGCGCAGCTGCCCGACGCGCCGAACAGCTTGGCGTAGCACACGGTTTGCCGCGGCCAACCGGCGGCGCTGTCGTGCACCGCGAACGGCACGGCGCTGGCGTACATGAGCAGCGTGCCGGCCACCAGCACGAAAGAAAACGTCGGGTTGCCCTCCATCACGTCCTTCTTGCACACGCGCACCAGCACGAACGTCGCTATGCACGCGGCGCATATGGCGCCCACCGCCGACACGGTCAGCGTGGACGCTATCCACACGTCCTCCTTCCACGTCACCGAAAGCAATCCGTACGACGGAGCGGCGGGCGTGGCCGTCGGCGTGGGCCGCGACCGGCACGTCGGACACGATCCGTCCGCCTCGCACTTGCTCAAGTACCGCGGTTGCTGACCACTGCCGCCGCTGTCGTCCTTCTGCAACCACAACCGGCGCGTGCCGTTCGAGTCCTGTGCGTAACCACCGACCGTCTGACCGCCACCGCCGTATTCGGTCACGTGCACCAACGTAACGTTATACTCGCCGCCGCTACCGTCCAGCAACAGCAGCCTGTCCAGCACTCGACCCACCGTCTCGACGTCGTAACTACCCGCGGCCGTCTGGTTTTCCGCCGTCGGGACGCACTGTCCTGCGGACGAGTTCCGGCCGCACTCTTCGTCCACGCCGCCGTCGTCCACGTTCCCGGTGTACGCGTCCACCGCGCGCAGCACGTCCACGGCCGTCTGCACGAACTGCGCGGACACCGCCTGCAGCTGTTCCGGTGCCGCGGTGACGTCACCGCTGTTGTTGTTGTTGTTGCTGTTGTTGCTGTTGACGAACGGGCAGCTGCCGTACGCTTGAAACACGTATGAGCCGAACACGAAGTCTGAAATTGCAATAATACCGTGATTTAAATCGTAAATCACTGTGATAGCGGTTATCTTTCGTTCGAACAAATACCTGATTTAGGCGGTAACGGTCCGTCCAGGGGTATTATAATGAAATGAGACACACGGACGGTCAATGACGATTCTATTATTGATTTAATGACATTCTTGTTCGTCATGACGATGACCACTAGGGAGTCGTTCAAATTTCTAAAACGACATACGTTTTACAAGTAAAACACCAAAAATAAAATATTGAATTCGCTGCGTATATATGTAGGTATATAATATACGGTATAATTACCCAAAGTCATGAGCCAAGACCGTCCTGTTCAAACACAATCCGTTGTCTTTGGCCACACTTTCGAACCTCTGAGCGACGTCCAGATCCTGCGCAATTAATACGTCCGCGACGCTAATATTGTTTACGGTTAAAAACTTGACGGCTGCTTCGGCATGGATGTCCACGTCAATAATAGGTCCTGCCGTCACGATGGGTATGTCCAGACCAATCGACGGACTGATTTTGGCTCTTATGTCTTCGGTAGTGTATATGGCTAAAATTTAATTTAATTTAAAAAATAAAAGTTTTTCTTTCATTCGTCGAATCCATAATGACAACAGCACTTATTGTAATAATTACCAATCGGTATTGTCGAGTTATTGCAATCTTTGTCGACGACGAACGATATCAATGCTTTTTGGAGATCTGAACTTCGATACGAACACACTTCGTACAAAGTTAAACCTGATGAAATAGACAAAAAAAGAAAATTTATTAAAGCAGACACACTTTAAATAATTGACGGCAGCTTATTTATATAATAAATCTTCTAATTAGATGCCTTGATGCCTAGTCGTGTGCCTGAGTCTTATAATATAAATTAAACTGTAATGACTATAGATCAATAATTTGGTTTAGACAAATCTTCAATGGAGGAATCAAAATCACCTCCCTTGAAACCGCCACTGCTATGGATTTAAACTGTTTATTGTGTGTATTAAATTCCAAACACCACAGAGCTAATATTATTGCTCTATTTAGAAAATTAAAAGGAATACGATTTATTGTTTCCTAATTACATATATACGCTGAATGAAAATCATCAATATATTATATCTTTAGTTAAGAAGTTCTCTCTAGTGAGGAATCATTTTTAAAAATGTACCTACCACCTTTAACATTTTTCATATAGGTACCTTCAATTAATAAGAAGTATCGTGTAGTCTAATAAATTATGTTATTATATTATTGTCATAGAGCCATATAAATTACAATTACCTATACTGCACATAATTATAATATATATTACATATTATATATTAGGTATATTTTATCTAAATTTATTACAGAATATTTTGACTGTTATTCTATTAAAAACCTATACTATTATTATTATTATTATTATTATGCAACTCATCGTAATTTATATATTATGGTCGTTGTATACGCGTATAACAATATTACGTGGTCTTAATTGTATTATTGACATACAATTTCATTATTCCAACAACATTTTACTATCATACTCAACAATACAGAAATACAATTACATGAATAGAATTTCATAATGTGTTTACACAAACATGCAGAAATTGAATTACATTTATCTAATAAAAATCATTTAATTTTTTTTAATCAATTTGAAAAAATGTATTGTACACAAATCGACATAATAAGTATTATAATCGAACAATAACATAGACACTAATGCACTATTAGTTAAGTAGTAAAAATACAAAAATCTTTAATTTGTTTCACATATTAAGATGATTATCCGCATACTTGTTATGTGTATTTGTGCGTTTGTAACTAAAATGAATTAAATAAAAGTATATTTTTAACCTCATTGATTAGTACCATATTTACCGTCAATTTTTGGAAAAAACGTAAGTAACAAAAGTTAATCGTTGTATACAAGTTTAACCACTTGCATATAGCATAATATATCATTTTACACCGATCCTACGCGAAATCATTCAGTATGGGTATCTAACGAATACATATTATTTATAACTGTAAATTATTTTACTAGTCATTGGATTCAAGTATTCAACCTATCCGAAAGTGGAATACGTTCAAAGATTGGGAGTCAAGTGTTAGGGACAGTAATTTTGGATTATATCGCATAACTAATTATTAATAATGCGACGGAGAGACGAATTCAAATTTCAAAACGATTATAAATTAATGGAAAAGGAAGAGATTATGGTCTGATCTGAAACATGATAGTATAGCGACGATTCAACGTCTAAATATATAATCAAGACGCTGAACTACAAGCAAAGGAATATTACTGGATAACATAATATTCTATACGTCATATAACGTGTAGGTATGCCATTAGTGTTGTAGAGGTTTAAATGAGACGAGAACCATTTGAATTGCCAAGTCTGCCGGATATATGTATTACGTATATTTGTATGAAGTCGTTGGAAGACAATCTTTATTATGAGGGTATAACGGCTTATCGTTTCAATGGGTGCATAAACATTCAATGTTCAGTGTGTTTTGAATGAATCTAACCGAGTGTGTCAATAATCATATTGTGCACGGATACAGAAAATGTAAGTTGAATTGAGTGTTTTTCCGAAGAATTAAAAATGCGGATGACAACTACACACATTAACCATAACGAATGACTAAATTATTTATTAAGTAATTACCTACCTATATTAATGATATCAATGGACCAGCAGTGGAGTAGATAAGGTGGTTCCCCCATTGACCGACCGTGTTTATTTTAGGTATTATATTAAAAAAATGATTTTACAAAAAGTGTAAATGAAGGAAAGTTTAATGGGAATTTTTTAGTGGAACTTAACCTCCCCACCCCATACAAAATGTCTTACTACGGCAATCCAATTGACTGTGATATTTTATGATAATATCAACACTTAATTTTGTCTTGTTGTATTTTTTTTACATACCTAATGTGATGCCTGGGATGTAATGAATCGAATTTAGTATTTGTACAACGGTGGCTACCATTTCCATTGAATGGATACCAGTTGACGTGGGGCCCGAACATTTCTCGTCGTAGACGTCAAAGAAACCTGGAACACGTTAAATTAGACAAGTGTACATAATTTAAAATATTTTGTACAATTAATTTACCAGTTAACAGAAGATCACCGTTTGTCTTAAAGAAGCTCATGGACTGTCCATTTTGATTTTGTTCGCATTCCAAATTATACGTCACACGTACCATGCACGCTATCAACACGACTGACAGACTTATTGCTAACCGCATGTTATCTATAACAAGTGAATTTGTTTTATCAAACACGCGTTAATAGCATCAAAAGTATTAGGTAGTAACTTTAATTTGAATCTATAGATTATATATAGATCATTATAATGATTAATTTGGATGGTTGTTACGTCTTGCAGTGGCGTCAGAGAAAGGGGGCAGAGGAGGCAATTGACTCCTCAGATATAATCCAAGGGGGCAAAAGTATAATTTCCCCCCCCTACTACATTAAAATTAAAGGGTATACAATGGTAAATTATGTTTAATTTAAACGTTTACGTATTCAAAATTGGTTTCATTTTCATGAATGTATGAATGTGCCTAATAACATTATTATTATTATTATTATTATTATTATTATTATTATTATAACATAATACACATACCTAATAAACATATTGAGTAATTTTTATTTATATATTGTTACTTTTGAATATAACTTCAGGTATAAAGTAAATATGTTTTGTGTTTTGTTTCAATATAATATAAATGTCTAAATATAATGTAGGTATCCATATTTATATTATACAATAATTATATCAATACATTTATATAATTCTTATATTATAATATATTACGTATATCAACATTAAAAGTATTAAGAAAGGTTTTCTGTTATAAATCACAAATTAAATATATAATAGTTGTTAGGTGTTTTAAGTTTTGCCGCCCCCCCCCCCCCCTCATGAAAAATAGTTCCTGCGCCACTGACGCCTTGTCGTCCACCAGTGACGGCTATCCTATAATCCATGTGTTAGCTTCGGTTTAACTGGCTTAAGCCACACATACCTACCTATAATATTTGGTAGGTGGTCATTTGATATTGGGTAGTTGATAATTATTTATTATTCAATGACACAAATCGATAACAAAATTATATATTGCACATTTTAAAATTGTTCAATTTAAAGAAATATGACTTTAAAAAAAACCTACTAAAATAAAATAAAAACTAGTGAATTTTGCTGCAATTGGTAATATAGTACAATAATCGTAAAAATATTCCTCGGTTAGACAAAATAATACTATTTATAAAGCTTTTTTATATGTTCCAATTTTTGCTGCTCTAAATATTCAGTGAATTCGGTGAAAAATTGTATTTTCTCACCACGTCTTGTTCGAATAAATATTTCTAAATGACATAATAATAATTTGACATTGAGTAACAGGTGACGTTATAATAGGTTAACAACGCGTCACCGACCAATTATCGTCCATCATGGGATCTAGTCTAAACATAATATGTCTTGCTAATAGCTATTGTATCTAAATATATTATATATATTACCTACCTATCTATATAATGAGAACACTCAACACACGTTATCTTAGATCAAATTATGTGACAATATTCGGAGGGCTTGTAAAATGTAATCTGACAAATTGTACCAAGTCGCCGTAGTGTAATGAAAACTACTGTAGTATAAGCGACTCGTTTCAACGCTTCCAAATTTAATTACGACACCGACAACCCTTACTATTCTCTAATCCAATAATAATACCTGTATACGTGGTATAAGTACCTACCTATACTGTGTACAGTGTCGTACACCTACGTATCCTGCAGACTTCTGTTTTTACTTATACACAACGTCATTTGAAATAATTAGTTGGTATTATATGTTTAACTAAAGTTTAAGGCGACGCGTTTTTGTCTGTACAATGCACATAGATTCTAAAATGTATATAAACATAATTTCCCAATACGAAATTACAGTAACTCGCCCACTGTCTGGCGCTGTTGCGGCCATTTATAGAACAATTATCAAATTATTTTAGGTGTACATATAGTAAAAATAGTCCCAAATGAGAAACGTCCAGAAAATAAACCATGGCCTAAATTTTTAAAAATGAAGCTTAAAATGTTCAAAATTCAAATTTATAGTGTAATTTGAACATAATAATATTATTATTTTATTTTTGTACACATATGATATACCTATCTAATTGTACCCTTTTCTCCTATATACTCAATAATATATCAATTAGTAGAATAAGATTTTTCTTTTTAACCATTATCTTACCATCATATTATTTCAACATGAGAAAAATACTAAACGACGGTTAATTAATGAGTAACTAATTTGCATTATATAATTCAGGTATTAACTATATATTTAGGTACTAAATTTAATATTTATAATAATGGGAATCTCAAAATCTAATCACTATAATATAATATATATCATATAACTTTGAAATTTGCTATGCACGCAACATTGCAATATTATAGTATACACTAAATGTGTGGGTTTGTGTATTTATGTAAATGTGTAATAATATTCAAGAAACAAGAACGTAACTTCAGTACTCAGTATTCGGTAATATAGTTTAATTATACAATGTTTAACTCAAACGATAGAGCTTCGCATTAATAATATGATTTTCATATCGTAAATACAATTCGTAATAATTAACACCCTTTCATATAAACTTAATAATATACATATTACATACTCTATATAATAAAGATACACATTTATTTATTCGTGCATAATAGACGCCTCCAGCTTAGAACGTAACGATATTATATTTAAAAATAAAAAAAATTACTAATAAATGAAATAAAATGTAATAATAAAAAAATTAAACCACTAAAGTAAATAGTATGAACAACAAATTATAGTAGCATATTATGTAATAATAATATTAGATCGACCTTAGCTTTACGTGGCAAAATAATAAATATTTAAAATCTAGAATCACTAATATTATAATAATATAAATTATAAATTATAATACAGTTGAACCTGATTTACTCAAACTCTTTTATCTCGAAATTGACGATCACTCGAACTTTTTCCTATAGGTCTCTAGAATTTCCTATAAATGCATTATCCTTGGATAACTGGAATTCTCAGATGACTCGAATTCTTGGTGAATCAAACTCTTTGGCCTGTCTCTTCAACTAACCAAGTTCGACTGTATATCATGTATACATCATACACATTTTAAACACTAACTATTCTATTGGCTATTGCTGAAATCGCACTTCAAGTTTCTTTATAACATTTAGCCAGAGTCTAGCAGCGTAACCGCCACAAGTCTACACTCGTCCAGCACTGCAGCTACTCCGCCTCTAAAACTAGTGAATATTGGCACTCCTTGGTCTCTTCATCAGTCCTCGACGATGTGGCGGATAGTCTGCGTCTGCCCGGACTCGCGGATTGGAGAATGGATCATAACCCATTTATGTAACAAATGGTTAATCCAACCTTGCTCTGCCCGTTCACGGTTATTTCGACTTTAGGGCTGTCCATTTGGCTATGCTGAGGTCGGAGCCTGGGACTCTGCTATCAGGAAAACACTAACGAAGAATTGATTTCGAACGCTTGACACCTTGAGTATGTCCAACGGTTCGCCCATATATCCTTTGTAATCAACAAGGTACTATATTATGTCACGAATTCAAACAGTACAAAACCAACGGTCAGACATCCTTGGACAGTTCGACCTCACCTAGCACATGCTCGGAAAAAATAGTTCTTCTCATATGCAGGCTATATACCCTAATCCGTGCGCCCCCCTTTCCCCCAACCAAATATAAAAATCTTGTAAGCGTGCTTATAAATAATCATACTTTTACCCGACTTAAAAATATAATCTGTAACTATATATTTAAGATTTGTTAAATTATTTTGTTGTTTTATTTTATCAAGTAAAAAAAATAAATATATACTTAATGAAATTTTACTATAACAATTAAGGTACAACTATCTAAGTATACTAAAGTCAACAGATTGAAGAAATCTCAAGATATCTTTAATTATGCTAAATCGTTCGAAACAAGCATATCCTGCGGTGATTAATTTAGAACACCTAATATATTATTATTTATTACCTATAGGTAAGTGCCTACAGACAACATTAACTAAATTATCGTCGAAAAAAGTAACAGGTACCCTATTATAAGATATATTATTTAATATTTATAGCCAAATTATAATTTATGATAAGTATGCGTATGATAGGTAGGTGTAAGTATATTATAGCCTATAGGCAACATAGGTATAGAGAAACACGTCAATACACCTTGCATTAAGATCGTACCTACTTCGTCAACATTTAAAATGATTTATTAATAACTATATGCACAGCATATGCCCTATAAAGTCTAGAAACAAAGTATTATCAGTAAATGAATACCCAATAAATAAATGAAGTATTGCAGGTAGATATAATATATTATCTTTCCGTAGCAAATTTATATATTTTAAATCCAATTTTGAATCATGTGGATCATGTGGTCATTATAGCCTATAGGTAACTAATTATTAATAATCATTATAATATATTATGGTCATGATTGATATGCGGTCATGCGGATAATAAGTATAATAGAAATTTGCAAAAAAAAATTGGAAAAACAAGAAAAATTGAGGTTTTATAGTTGGAAAATTACTAAGCAGGTAGTTGAAAATATATGCCTCTTCCTCCCTTTCCCTGTGCTTTGTATATAATAACATTAAGCTCAGGATAACCCGCGAAGATTTACTAATTCAATGGGGAAAGGAAGTGTATTATAGTTGTGTATAGACTGTGGAGTTAAGTGGCGCCGAGTTCACTGGAGTATAATATATATATATACTCTCAACACTTATTAATAAATCTTCATGGGACACCTATTATATTATATCGTTATTGTATCGGACTCCGGCGGACATTTTCCCACGGCGAAATTTTCGCCCAGCTCTTATATTATACATTACGGTCACTTAGAAGCAAATGTAATTACCTACGCTGCAACCCTAACACGCTTTCTCGACTAACATATATTTTAGTCCAAATATAGTCATATATAGGTATACGAAATCCACTTCGTATACATAATGATAATGGCACTGGTTAAAGCACAGTGTATATAGGCATTACCCTATCACGGTCATTTCGTACGTCATAGCAATGTGTATAGCTATATTAGCTAACCACGACCAAACGACTTAATATTTTATTACCTATTACCATATAGCTGTTTCGACGAAGTCCGTGAAGAGAATTTTAGGTTTTTCCTGACAGTATATACAGTTATATATTTATATAGTTAAATAGGTTTACGTATGCAAATATTCCATCACAACATTATACCGCGGCCTTTGAGGTGCAAGAATCTGGCTGCCGTAGGTCAGTAGATTGGTGAATAACTGTTTAGGCCGATAATTGAACATCTTCGACGGACCTATACGAGCCTTCTGCAGTCGGTCTCGAGCTTTAGTAATATATTATTGTAAGCATGTACTGAAACATTATCGATGCGATGCTTATCATCGGGATTCAGGGCTCGTGCGTTCGTGCATTTGCATATCAATCTTGCTAAGTCGTATTTAATGCTAGATGACATAGAACTCCGTTTCAAGGTATCGTGGTTATAAGTATATGTGAAGTTTTATTTTGCATATTTTTGCATGTTTAGAGGTTTTTTGCCTATTTGACATATTTATGCGTTTTTGTATTTTATTGAGCATATTTAGCGTATTTTTGGCCAACATTTTATGAAAAATGCATTCATTTATATTTTTGCACTGTATAAATAAATTATGTATTATGGGAATTGTTTTAAAATTTTCGAGTTTTTCGTTTTGAAATTAACGACTGACTGGATATTTATTCAATTAGATTATTGTTTATTAATAGTCACTTTTTAATTTATTTTTGAAACTACATTTAAACAAATAAAACGTAACTTTTAAAAACGGGTTAAGTCTGCATATTTTTAGTGCATATAAATTCATTTTTCTGAACTTTTTAAGGCATATTTCAACGCATGTTTGGTCAATTGAAAAAAGGTACCTACTTATAGTTTTATCCTTTTAATTTACTAGGTAGCAATATACATTATGATTTATGTGGAAAAAGACCTTGCCCGTTAAACAAATATAGACGTATTTGTGATTTTTACTGGACTAAACCTCAGATCCATGCCGAACTCTTGCAAGACTTTTATGGTATTGCAAAACCCCACGAAAAATATTGTTAAAGTGTAAGATATTTAAATATGTGGTTTTTTGGGTGGTTACTATTATACAGCCGTTGTGGGGGGGGGGGGATGCTTGCCCTCTCAACGTTATTAACGCCGATGATAATTTATTATGTTAATATTTAACATCTTTTTTTTCAAATTCATCATACCTGCATTTTTATTAGTAGTATGTCCCGATGTAAAAAAAAAGTGATCAAGTCACTGCTCGGCAAAACTGAGTTATAAACCAACTGTCTACATAAATCATAATTTAGAAAAGTATAAAACGAATAATATTTCCAACACGAAAAATAATTTTAATGAAGACTAAAATCACCGTAATAATGAACTAAAAAAATACATGCACCTAACTAAAATTAAGTAGGTATAATCTTCGGTGTAATAATTATAAAATATGAACGGTAAATGGACAAAATTCCGCTCGCCATTTGTGATGGAAAGAATCCCCTAACGCATAAAAACCGTAAACGAGCATTAGCCCCATTTTTTCACAATAGGTATTGCCTATAATTAAATATATATTATCTCTATAAAATCGTTTTCAAGTAGCTTACGTGGTAATAACTAATACGTTTTTAATCTAAATAAAGCTCTGTTGACTGTTGTGTGTCTACTGTCTACTGTCTACTGTCTAGACTATACCAAATAGGTATAGGTACGACCTATACGTCGTTTAATCATAATATATTAACAGTAGGTGCAATATTTTATACAGTTATTTAATGCAATATTGAATATATTATTATAGATAAGCAATAATCTTTTTGATTTGAAAAGGGTACGTATATGTCATGTTATTAGACCTAAGTAGATATCAAAATGATTTTTTTTATCAATCCAAATAATATTTTAAATATTCAGAACACACTCTAATTTCTGCCAATTGCATAATAATTTATTAAGAGCATAATGATTATATTTTCTCTCGGAATTTAATTCATATACGACTTGATATCATATATACCTCCGATGACTTTTTTCTGTTCTATTGATTTATTCGATGAAACCACAACATGATGTATACTACTGGGTAGGAATTTAAATTAATTTAAACTTCGATTGTAAATTCTATAATATAGGTGTATAAAATCGAAGTACAATATATACATAGGTACCTTAGTACCGTGATACAGCGAGGCGACCATAAATAACAGAGTGACAAAAGGACAAAAAAAAATTGTACATTGCCGGTGAAACGTCTTAAACTGAAATGAGCTTTTATATAATATAGGGTCTGCACGTTCGACGGTGAAACTGTATGCTCACTGCAATGTGAGGGTGTTAAGTTAAAAATATTGGATATCAATTCAAATAGGCATTACCTGCATATATAATTAATATAGCTTCGATGCTTAAGACTCAAATATATTTATCGCCGTATAAGTTATAGTGGCATTGTACCATACTTGCGTATAATACAACTCTATATACATGAGCAGTCACTACTATACGGATAAAATAAAACCAAAAAAGGGGGAGGGGAAGTATATAGGCAACCGCTCCGTCTCCTATACAGTTGTTGATGTCGAGCGTGTACCTGAGACATTGAGTAAGTCACTGTATAATGTGTGTAAGTTAAATTTGAATTCTAAGATAAAACTTTGCGTATAATATGAAAAACGATAAGTTTGTCAACCGATATTAAAAAAAAAAAAATACCTAATAATCAATTCATGATAATAACATAATAATTACGGTTTTTTCATATTGCTATTAAAGTCATTTATTTTACTATTAATACCACTGTATAGAACGGTTGGTTGATTTAATTTTTGACGAAAACATAATATAACATTATTCATATTTAATTGGGTATCTATTTAAAATTGCATCAGTATCTATTTATGTATGCAATGTATTATTGTTATTGAATTTTGAGTCAAAAACGGTTGAATAGGTTCGTGGTATAAATAGGGCGCTAGCAATACCTTAAAATTAATTTAAATGTTTTATGTAAATAACATTTAATAATATATACGTAAAAACATCATGTCCCCCACAATAATATTTTTGAATTACAAAAATATAGTTAAAACTGTTATTCTTCGTAATTTGAAGTTCAAATATCTATAAAAAAAAAATTTGTGCTTATATGTTATTTAGATTTTCTGGTTTTAGAATAAGCTACTTATGAGAAACCTTGCATTACATATTAATTCAAAACATAAATAATTGAAACTGTTGTAGATTTTTTAACTAAAATATAATTTGCAAATATTCATGATTTTGACGAATTTTCAACTTCGAAAACTTTAAATGCTTCTTATAAAAATCATGCATCTGCATTATTATTATTTTGAATAGCATTAATAACTACTTACGAAGAACCTTGTATTATGTATTATTATAATTGTTATTTGTTTTATTGACTTTTATAGAATGAAAGTCAAAAATTTCACATGTCTATAAATATCTCAAAAAGAGTTAATTTGTACCATGTATAGAAAATGTGAATATAAACATTAGGTGAAAATACCAAGTATCATCAGTTATATCTTTTTGAATAACAACAAATTAAGAAAATAGATTTTACTAGCGGTTTTGAAAAAAAAATCCATTTTTCCTTTTTTTTTTTTGAATTTCTTAATTATTTTTAAAAGTAGGTAGGTAGTACTTGGAATTTTCAATCTTGACCTCCCGAAAGCACTAACTAGATCCAATTTTCTGCAAGTGTCCATCTTTAAAGTGAAAATCAAACCTTTTTATAAATTATAATCGTAAACATTGCAGCACAGTCATATATATAGTCCCAAAATACAAATAAAAAACATAATAGCTATACGCTCAAAATCTAAAACAAAAAATAACAACAATGACTCACTATTGCGACGACAGTATAATATTATTGTGACATTATACATAGGTAATAGAAATATAGAATGCTACGTTTATATGATCAGGACTGTGACGTACCTAATTATTCGGAAACCGGTCAACACTCGAACTCTGCCGAAGACGACTGCAATTTATTACCGCCGCAGGACCGTGATCATAATATTCAGCGTGGGTATTATTTATTTAGGAAGTATACCTCGTGACGACCATCCACGCGTACAGGTGATAATAAGATGTAGGTATAGGTACCTGCCGTGATTATATTATTATATCATAGGTGTACTAGGTAGGGTTTAATCTACCTAGTTAAGATAATAATTCACAACGACGATGGTCCTGTGGTAGCTGCTGGCGTACCTATGCGGTCGGTCGTTGTCATCGTCGCAGCCACGACATCGCGCGCAGGAGGAGTTGCATGACCGCGGTTGTTGGCCAAAGTATATATTTTGGGCGCACAAAAGACGACGAAAGTCTTTCCGAAGCAGCACAACGACGCACGATGTAAGCGTAACAATTCAGCAATATTGTAAAATGTATTTCGGTTTATGACGGATGTATAATAATTATATCTCGCCTAGACGACTTGGGTGACCCTTAAAACAATATAGGTACGATAAACACACGCGCAACGCACATATACGCATTATGGGGTCGTAGCGGCGGCGGCGATGGTGAACTGCACGCGAAGCCCTACCGAAATACAGGTACCTACGCGATTATCTCCTCTACCCCCAACCCTTCCTTTTATTTTTCTTCCCCTTAACCGCGCCGGCTACTGTACACTATAGCTACCTATATGCCACGCCGCCTGCAGCAATCCAATAAAAGCGATCACGACCCTCAGACCCACCCCCACTCTACGCCCGCTAGACCACCGTTTACCCGCCCGCGACTCTTATAATATTATCTACCTACCAGCTATAATGTTGTAATATAATGCACCACTGCAGCACCTGCTACGGCTGTCGGTCGACACACTCGGCTGGTATATAGAGGTAGGTAACCGCGGCCACGTAATTCCATAATATAATAACAATTATATACGTCACCTGACGACGGACGCTAATAGCTAAGGCCCACGAGAGGGTCGCGACTCGTACGACGAACGGAATCGCGTATTTAAATATAATGTAGATAGGTACCTACCTATACCTATATATGGCTATATATTAAATTATCATCATGATATATTATATACGTCTTATACCCTTGCGTATGTGGGTATACCGATTATTATTGGGCTGCAGGGATATATTATATATGGTAATATATACCGTGTCGTGCAGCTATAAATTTAGTAGACAGGTACCTACCGCTTAGTCATACACCAATGTAGATATATAGATACTTACGTCAGACGATCAATAAGTGCATGGCTACCGCAGTGGTTAAAATATGTCGAAACAACAAAAATTAATTCACTGTATGTTTACGTTGACTACGGCCGGTCGGTTTGTTATTATTTTTCGACCCTTTTCCACGTGGTCAGAAAGCGTGTTAGCCGTTAGGAGTGAGCGAGATACCTATATATAGGATACCGCCTATAATTATACCTAGGTAGTATAACAAGCGCTACGGGCACAAGTACCTAATATATCGAACAATATAACTCACAGAAAAACAACAGTAAGTAAGAGAAGACCATATAGGTACTCAAGTACTCTCCGAAAGTCCGAACTTAGGTATAGGTACTAATTTCCCGGGTTTCAATACATTTTTTAATCTACACAGGTACCTCCAAATTACTTCATTTTATTGTCCTTGTATTCTATTTAAGAGGTTTAATGTTTATCAATAGTTGGTACCATGTCATATTTGTTTCTTATTATAAAGATCTCTTTGTCATTTTTGACAAAAAAATAAATAGTTATAAAATATTTATTAGGTATAAAATAATAAAAAAATATTTAAAATATATAAAATAAACAATGCATTTTGAAAAAAATTATGTTTTAATAATAATATTATATTGGTGCATCGTCTAAAGCAATTTTCAATTTTGAAAACACAATAGAATATTCATCGGATACAATAGTACATGGGTCAGATAACACACATTTAAATTGTTCTGCAGAAACTACATAGACGTAACCAGAGGACTTCGGGCAGGCACGGATCCTGAGCAAAGATCTGGGAGGGGGGGGGGGTGCAACAATTTTTTTACTACACAAATACAATTATAATGAAATATTATACTTTATTCTTAATTTAGAAATGTTGTCATAATAATAGGTATAGGTAATCAATGTGATAAATAAATTATTGATTATTTAATATATGTATAAAGCCACAATTTAAAAAAGAAGTTTAGATTTTGTTTATTTGCTATTTAATAAAAAAAATATGTCTCTGCGGGCCTGGGCTACTAGGCCCCCCTGTAGGTATCCGTCCCTGACTAGGGGGTCTAAGCCCCTTCCCCCCTAATGTCATACTATACTACACTCCCGAACCTATACTCCCTATACTACCGCACTAACGGTAGCTAAATATTTTATACATTTTAATTTAAAATATCGGTTTATTTTTTATAAAAATTATTATATAATATCATTATTGTATGTAGGTATGTGATCACTCAGTGTAGGCGTATAACGTATCATGTCCAATCTTGTGTTGTTTTTACTACATAAGTAGCCTATGTAACTAGGTCATAGAAATTGTCAATAAAGTAAACACAAAAATAGTCTTCATCCAGAAGAATATATTCACGAGTCACGATTTTATTTTTGTAACATTAATATAATAATATGTATAAATTGTAGGTAATAACGATTAACGAGTAACGAAGATTGAATTTAATTTAATTTGATAATCATCAGGGGAATTTAAAGCAGCTAAATAGTATATTGTTCAAATATCTGTTTTTCAAAATTTATATAAAATAGGTACCTAATATATTTATCACTTTCTGTTCCAACATGTTTCACATCTAGTGCAAGAACATTTTCAGCAATGCTTGAATCTACCTATTATATAAAGTTAACTTATGTAACCAAATCGATTTTCTTAGTTGCCTCTCATAGCTGTTGAAAGAGATTTATCAAATGTTCTAAATAGAGAAGATATTTTTAAAATAATCCAATACCGAGCCGTAGCTTAAACTGTAATGACTAAAGTGTATTATTATTATGTTACCCATATCGATTCTGTAACTTACAGTTCTTCAGTTGTACTTACTTTGTATTTTATCATTATTATTTTATAATTTATAGAACCAGTTAGGTTAGTATGAGATGTAAAATGATTGTACCCATAATATGGTACCTATATTATTTGCAAAACTTCGTAGACATACTAATCATCCAACAACTATTTGGAAATTAATTTGAATAATTAAAATTACATTTTGGCAGATGAAGCAAAATTAGTTTTGGGTGCTGTAGGAGATTTGAGTAGTAGAAAAAAACCGCAGAAAAGTGTTTGGAAAATGTATGTACCTATATACACATTACAAATACAAGCAGGCAAAATCAGTGTTAGATTTTTTAACATCCTTAAGTCATAACTCAATAACTCATACCATAAAAAAACATTATGATTTTTTCAAATAAATGAAAAATAAAACTTTAAAATCACTTGGGTACCTAGTTATACAGCTACTTAATACTTATATAATATATATAGATGCCTAGGTAGTACCTATTATATTATATTATAAAATGACTAAAAAAAATATATTTTGATTCAAATCAGATTATGAATTATTTTTAACATCTATAACTTTATTTTATTAACTTAAAACTTAACATGTGATATACAAAAATAATAACAGTTCAATGACACAGTTATACAAGTTCAATAGACCCAAATAGTTTATAGGTATATAATTGAAATGTAGACATTCATTATGTGCTTCATTTATTTTTTTAGATTGCATATTACACATAATTGTTCCTTTTAACATCTAGTACAGTGTTTGGCAAGTTCCTTATAAAAAGGAATTTGTTCCGTTCCTCGTTATTTTTTTAGTTCCAAATAAAATAAAAATTCTTTCTTAATCATTAATGTTTTTTTTTTCATATGCATACTTCTTTAGTTTTTAATTCTAATATAGGTATACAAGTAGGTACATATTTTATAATTCTATTTTGAGGTTTTCTTCAAAATTAAATTGTTGGTCAACGTATATCGATTGTCTTAACGTCGATACTCGATAACGATCACTAATTAGCAATATACATTATACACTTTAAAAAAAATTCATCTTTATTTCAATTATTTACATACTTATCTTTATAAAGTATTGGAACTAGAAAGGAACGAACAATTTTGTTATTTTTCCTTGCAAAAAAGAACTAGTTCATTTTCTCGTTCTTTTTTTATAAAAAGGAATTTGTTCATCGTGCCTTTCTTTAAAAAGGAATTCGTTCCAGGAATCCGTTACTTTTGGAACTCGTTCTTTCCAAACACTGATCTAGTATCTATTGACTTAATTTTTATCTAATATTTTTTTTTTTTTTTAACAAAATCATACTAAATATTACTAAGTATAAAATGACAATGCTCACAATTTACATTTTTTTTTTCAAGAAATACATTTAAGCTAAATTTAACTAGTTACTGATAAACACATTAAATATCAAAAGTTATATTATTATATGTTATTAAATATTATAATGTAAAATTTAGTAATATCATTTTCCTAAGGAATATAATATAATATTATTAATAACTTTTAGCATGGGGAGAAATACAGATTTATTTCCTTAAGAGGTCATAGTAGAGTTTAAAATCTTTAATGCATTTAGATAGGTTCTACCTACTTTTATAGACTCATAATATATGATTT
>NC_042495.1:1691376-1865343 GCF_005508785.2 Acyrthosiphon pisum | reverse complement strand
AGGTATAGCTACTTTACTAGTACAACTATAGTAACTACCAACATTTTGTGTTAATATTGATATACTTACTTACCTCATTAAAGATCTTGTATTTATGTAGGTAGTAAAAGTGTAAAGTGTAATAAATCGATAGTTTATAATTGAACAGTTTATATTTATTTTCATGAAATTTGAAAACAATTGTTAAAAATATTTATAACATTACAATAATTAATTATTTGATTAATTATTTAGGAAAACCTACAAATTATAATAGAAACATACTCACATTTTAAAGATAAAATACAACAGAATAAAATATAGTATTAAATAATAAAAATAACACACTGAAAATAATGTATTAAATAACAAATGTAAGTACATATAAAAAAACATTTTAAACACCATACCTACATCATAACACTAATAATAGAAACAGGCAAAATCATAGCACCAATCTTCATGCAACTATTTTAAATTTAAACTAATAGAAAACAATTAGTAAACAACAAAACAATTGATTGACTACCAAATTTCTAAACAGAGTATCTGATTTACTGATAGCGTTTTTTCTTTCTTTTTACCTGAAACAAATAATGACATGCTTAAAAGTTAAAACTAACACTTACTGATTATTGTTTAACATAAAAAAAATAAAAATAAAAGAATAAACTAAAAATAAAAAATAATAATTTTTAGTGAAGTAAATTGTTTACTTTTTATTAGGCAGGTTGTAAATCTACCTAAGTACCTTCGATATTAAATAATCTATAAATATTAAAGTTGTACAATAAGCGTATGATCTGGCAGTTGTTGCAAAAATTTGAATTGATATATAACAGAATAAAAAGTCATCCAGCAGTGACACTTTTTTAAAAAATTAATGATTAATTAATGTAAATTTAAATGATCTCTGATTTTCCGATGGTGTATTAATCGTCTAGACACTTAAGTCTCTACTAAGGACATTTGGATGATTGATTAAGCGAAATTATAAACATTTATAAAGAATTTATGCTATTTTGGAGATGGCATTTACATGAAGATCTGAGTGTTTAGTATGATTAGTGACAGGGCACCTATTGTACTGATTGGAATGATTACATTTTATGTATATTTAAATGTTTAACAGCTAACCTGGCGGTATAATTTAATTTATTCAATTAGACTTTGAGCAAAATAAGGAATGTACTAGTTTAAAGTAGTTTTACCTTTTTTTCTTAATGTATAACGTTTATAGTAAATATATTTTATGTTATATTATTTTACCTAAAATAATAATTTCAATACCTAAAACCTGAAGACAAAAGCAATTACTGAATACCTACCTAATTAGTTTTGTAATGATATATTACAAATTGCTTACTTAAGAAATAAAAAAACAGACACAGTGAAACATTATAAACTAAACGATAACTGAAAAATAATTAGATTAAGAATTAACACATCAATATGAATTTACATTTACCAGAAATAACATGCAGAAAAAAATGTTAGACATGATCAATTTGATTTAAAAGAAACAAAACATCATGCATTTGATTAGTTTTTAAAAATAAAATATTAATGTCAACAATTTCCAACTTTATTCTCTATTAATTTATACTACCTATACAATTACTAATAATATATTCAACATTAAAATAGTAATTGCTAACATATTTTATTTCAAAAGTTTGACTAAATATAATTACAAAGTTAAATCATTTAATAATTTAATTTTTTATTGATGAATACATGAATCATTTTTAAAAATATTTCCTACTTTAGATACAATCTACTTGTTTATAATTATATACTCGCAAACACACACCAAATCACTATATTATATAAAAAATAACTAAAATCAACAGTCGTAGCTCATGGCCATTCTACAAAATTTTAAACTTCATAATTATCCTCCCTATACATTTCAAAATATCTTAAAAACATGATAAATAATAACTTTGTAACAATTTTAATTGTTTCAAATTGATAAAATTCTATTAACATAAAAATTAATAAACATTATATTTATTATTAATACAAATAATTATTTTCTTACAATAAATTATATTACATCATAACCAAGACCAAGGATGTAGTTAAAATTATTTTTGAAGCAGAGGAAAAAATATATTTTGTTAGGTGGAAACTTCCATTAAACAAATACATTCTTGACTAAAAACTAATAGCCATATAAAGCATAGTATACTAAATAAAAATACATGACAAGTGACAACATTGAAAAGATTTCACATCTTATTTTACCATTTAATATTATATTTTTATAATAATTATGAAATAAAGTGATGATTAATATCATCAAGGACCTATAAAAATCTTTAAATACCAATAACTTAAAAAAAAAATTGTCACTTATTAAATTATAAATGCAAATTAAAATAGGATTTGAATATGCCTAAATTAATTTTACCCCGTAATTATTTAGGAGTTAGGTATATAATAAATAATATAAATATATAATTTTGCGGGTAAATTACTAAGTAATATATTAATATGTTATATACTTTCAGTTATATTCAAAATACCATTTAAAAGATGAAAACATTATTAAAAACAAAAACCTTATTTCAATTTTATAAGTGAAAGCTGTTAATTTATCTAACAGATTCTTTTAGGAAATATATTTTTAAATAAAAACCCTTACTTTAAAAGTAAAGTCAGTATTTACAGTTAGAGATATTCATTTAATATTATTAAAACAACAAACAATTTAAAACATAATAATGTTCAACATTACACTAATTTTACTTGAATAATTGAATTTAAATGAGTAAGAAATTTAGAATCATTAAAATTAAATTTTAAAAATTAGATAGGTTATTAAATATTAAATGTTTATGGGATTGAAGATTGAATTACTGGAATTCCATAGTGTCTATAAAACAAAGTAATACTTGTTATACAAGTTAATAATTGATGGTTCAAATTGAAAACAAAAATGAATTTATAATTGACAAGGTTGGATTATAACTATATATAATAAATTATATTTTAAATTGACAATGTATGATGAATATATTTAGTGATAAATAGCCAAATACCAATGCATGGCATATTCAATATTATTTTTTTTTACGTAGGTACATTAAAAAATGTTTAACACAATTATATTTAATATAATAAATTTAACCTGATTGAATTTTGAATCAAGAAATATGTAGGTTTGAAATCATATTTTTTTTATTTTACTATGGATTCTCTTTTGGGTAGTTAAAAAGCTCCAACTATCTATTTTAGAAATTTTAAAATTAAAAAACTATTGATAAATAATTTATTCCCAATAAAACAGTATTTTAAGTGGTTGCAAGCTTGAACTGGATAGTTGAATTATTGATCTATATTTTTTTGTTATATTTGATGAATTATTGTTTATTATATAGATAAGATCTAGTTTAATTTAAGTATTAAATAGATGTTATCTAATAATATTCTATAATAATTAAATAGATAGTAAAAATATTAAATCACTAATCACACTCATAACTAAAAAATGTTTACCCAGGTACATCGCTAGGGTACAAGCAAGTCATGTGTTACTTTATGGGGGGCATAGAATCTTAAAGATATTGAAGGCTGCAAAATTAAATAAATATTGGTAAAGGTTAACGATATTTAACAACGGGCCTGTATTTACCTATACTTAATTAGCTACCATTATTTTTTAGAATACCTTAATACATTTGGTAATATATTAACAGGTAGTTAAATCTAAAATCACAGTATAAATGGAAGAATAAACAAAAATTAATTATTAACAATAAAATCACAATATTACTACTAAAAATAAATAAAGGAATTTTGGCACATCGTTTCTAAACATGGGAAATTTAATGTCAAACCATAGTTTCCATGTCACTTATAACTTCAATAATACCACTTTCAGATACTTGAATGGCAACCCTAGTGAAGTTTTCTTTACTTTCAGCTACATTTCTTACCTTTGTTTTTTCACAGTTAATAACTCTTTTTTCAGTACAAGGTAGATTATCAGGTTCATCAATATTAAGTTTTTTGTCATCCATTTGATATGTTTTATGAGTTTTATTGCTAGGAGAGGGTGACAAGAAAATAGTTTTCGAGTTTACATCCAATATATCATTATTTGAGTACTTACTGTTTCCGTTCATCAATTAGCAACAAATAATAACATAAAAATTAGTGTTAAAAAAATAAGTGACATAATATGTATTATGTAAACTAGCTACACTGGGTGATTTTTTCAACAGTTAACCCACACATTGTCTTAAAATGTATTAGGTATTTTAAAATAATTTTTTTTTTCAAAAATCTACCTTTAAAAATGTATAATGATAAAAATTGTACAACATAATGTTTTCCAAAATTTTTTTTTTCGTTATGGTTCAATGAAATATTTTCAAAAAGCTATTTTCTTGTTTTTTAATGTTAACTGTGAATAAAATCACCCTGTAACATATTTAGTTTTGTTATTACTTACTTATTCAGAGTTTCATAAAGACCGTGTTCTTTGATATACGATTCAACCAACTCGCTAATAAGAAATTTTACACTTTCATTACGAGACAATGCTCTACGTACTTTTGTCGAACTAACTTCATTTGTTATCCATTCAGTTACAACAATAATGTTTGCCTAGAATAGTAGAAATAATATATAATATTTAATAATATATAAAGAAATGTACAAACATTAATATATTAGATTACCATGTATTTAGTTAGAACATTGGATTCATAAATAAATTTATGAGGATTGGATCCCGAACGACTAACAACAACCAAACCATAATCTCGAACAATAGCTTCTATCTATAAACAACATATTTTATTCATTATTGTTATGTTTTAAAATAAAATATTACTTGTGAATACATTAATAAATTGAATTCTGTACTCCATTTAACGTGCAACATCAAGTTCTAGTGTCTACAATAACTAATAATAATAAACTTACGTCATCATCATTCCATAACCCTGGAACAGCAAAAGATTCCAATAAATCAGCACCACACAAAAGTCTTACATTCACTGCTCTGTTTTGGTTTGAATCATTGGCATCGAGATTTTCAATAAATTGGAGTGGGAATAATGAAGTATCAACTTTTATAGCACCATTTAGTCTAGAAGTGATTATCATATTGAGATGATTCTGTAATATCATTATAAGATATGATTCAAAATTCATAAAAGCAAATAAATGGATAAATGTTTACTTGATGATATTGTAGTACTTGTCTCGTTCTTGTCCAACCGTTTTGTTTTACTTCCCAATCGGACATCTTCACCCAAGGTAATGCAACTAGAGCTTGCTCGATCATTGCACACCTATGTAATGACGGTGCTAGATCTTTCTTTTTATACGAATCATGGGTAGGTGACATCAAACCACCACAAATTGTATGACCCAAACGATTTAAGTGATCTCGGGCGATTTCTAAACAAAATCATATTATAAAAATAATTTAACAGATTCTACAAAAGCAAATAATAATATATTTTACCAAACATTCGCAAATGCATATTTGTTGGTGGGTTAAAAGATCCAGTTGACAGCAATATTATATTTTTGTTATCCAAAAACATAGTTAAGCATTTAAGGGTAATTTATATTTATCAAAAAATTATAAATTTAAATTGTCGATGACACTAAATAAGAAAACTCGTAATTCTAATCTGGTAGGAATAAATGTTTGTTTATTTATAACAAGTTAATTTTAATAATTCTTAACGTTGAAAGTTACTAAATTAATAAATACTAGTACCTAGTAGTCAGCGGACCGAGTCACAGAGAATAGAGATCATCATAATTGAATAATTGTAGTCATTACTCATTAAACAGTTATTTAATTTCTGTTTCACTTTCAATTTAATATTTGACATTTGAATCGTTTTGTTATCACTTATCACCATTCACCATGGGCTAATATGTAATCACTGATCTCCGTGAACTACAGCCAGGTTAGGTTATCCATGACTAATAAGTTTATTTAGTCATGTATATTATATCCACCTTGAACTACAGAATATTAATCTGGGTTGCTACATAGATATCGTATAATAGCTATAATAGCTATAATTTAACCTTTTCATTTTCGCATTATACATTTATGTCGGGGGACGGGGTGGCCGAGCGGATGAAGCCGGCGCCGGTTCGATGCCTGTCGCGAGTGGCATTTTTCTTCGGACAAGTCGTGGTGTCCGGAGAGAAGTGCCGTCATCCCCCACCTGGACATGGCAGATACCTTCGGGTGCCCAATAAAAAATCTGCCAAACCAAAACACACGTGTTTGAGCTTTAAGTACCCTCCCCCACAGTAAAAACCGCCCAATGACCTAAGTTTCCGCGGGTTAATTAATAATAATAAAAAAAATTTTAATCCGACGGTAGTATCATTGTATGATTTTTTTTTTCTCATTATCAAGTTGATATTTGAGCCTTGTGCATGGCTTAAGATAAACTTAAGCCATGGCCTTGTGGCAACTGCGGTATCCGTCAGGACATTTATATCGCTGTTCGTCACCTTTATATATAAAGTCGATATGTCGATAACGTGACTGGGTAGACGATGATAAAGCAGTTCGCGGTTTAGTCGTCGCCCAACCCGAAACGATAGGCGAACAACCAGAGGACGTATATTATATTAGATTAAAAGTTAGAAATTAATTAAAGAAGTAATGTCATAGACATAATATTATAAACTTAGTTTATAGCACGGACTAAGATTTATTATACAGGAATTCATCCTAATGAACATTTTTATTGACTAATATTTGTAACCATTTAAAATTCTTTTTCAAAGAACTGTAACAAGTCACCAGTGTTTAAGGACACTTTTGATCATGATAAAAGAACTTAGAACATGGTATCACAGAATAACGTCTGATGACCATAGTCTATGATGATGACATTAAATGTCATAAATTGTATGTGATACACAGTCGTGTGACGTAGGCATCGCGCCGCCGTGGCTTAAATCGTGATGATAACGTAACTCGACAGGGTGATACAGCGACCCACTTGTACCTACTGTACAGCAGAGCGACATCCACTTACCCACTTTTTATTTTGTTTTTCCCACAGCTTTTGAAAACTACTGAGAATTTTTACTTTTTACTCCCTCAAAGTACCAACTAGATTCACTTACCTATCAGAATAGATGCTGTTGAAGAAAATCTAAGTATTTTTACTGTCCTAAAAGGTGCAGATGACAGACACAAGTCCAAATTTAAAACATTTATAAATTTAATAATTTAAAATTAAAAACACAAAAACTAATACATTCATCACTCCGCTCAGAGTCTAAAAAATATAACGATAAAAAAAATGTAAAAATATACATATAATTTTAATGGAATCCCGGAAAAAAAGACCAAGGAAAAAAAGAACACGGAAAAAAAGACCAAGAAAAAAAGGACAATTTACAATTTTTGAAAACTACATTTTAAAACCGAGAATAATCATTTTAGTTATTTTGTTGTAATTTTATAATTAATGTGTACATTATAATATATTTTTTGGATATTATACACAATTTAAATTTAATAAAAGGAGAAATTACCTTCATTACAAATTTACATAATATTATTTATACGACCATCATGTAAACAGTATACACACAGAAAATTGCCTATATTGAACTCCTTAAAAATACAAATCTTCATCTCTATATTATTATATTAAAATACAATTTAACTTGTGGTATAATAATATAGAGTAAAATAAATTTTTATTACTGGAAATTCCCTATGCAGAGATCACAGTGACCTATGTAGACATTTTCATACGTCTATGCTATTATTTAACATTTAGTCTGTTGACAGTCACTGAAGTGTTTAAGTGTTTTAAATAATATAAAAATTTGAAATGGAAGTTTTTAAATCCAACAAAGGCGGTGACAAAATGCCTTTTGAAGGCTACACATATACAGTTAAATACTTTGGTGTAAATCATATTACATGGAGATGTTCAAAAAGAAATAGTACAAATTGTCTGCAATACTAAAGACTAGTATCTTGAAAACGAACCATTCTGTGACAATAGGACTTAATCACTTTGCGAACAAATCCGAGTCTAAAATCAAGATATAAATTATAAATATAAAATAAAATAGGTTTAATAATAATAGTACTGACTTTAATGATGCAGGTGGGTAAATCAAATGTTGTAGTCACACAAATAAAGCATGTTTGTACTCCTAATGTTAATATTATAACATAATAATATTGTACTTTATATTTATTAAGATGATTGGTGTACAACTGGAAAACCATTCCACAAATGTTTACTGCTTGCTGACAGTGGAATAGGTGCCACTGAAAGAATAATATAGGTAATTTTCTGTGTGTATACTGTTTACATGATGGTCGTATAAATAATATTATGTAAATTTGTAATGAAGGTAATTTCTCCTTTTATTAAATTTAAATTGTGTCTAATATCCAAAAAATATATTATAATGTACATATTAATTATAAAATTACAACAAAATAACTAAAATGATTATTCTTGGTTTTAAAATGTAGTTTTCAAAAATTGTAAATTGTCCTTTTTTTCTGTTGGTCTTTTTTTCCGTGTTCTTTTTTTCCGATTACCATTTTAATGATATCAAACAAACAATAATGTAAAAAAAATATTTTTAAAAACCTAAAACTTTTCAAAGTAATAAATGGTTTAGTCAAATATTGAGGTATGGAATATAATTTCTATCATGCTTTGTCTTTATACGGGATGTAAACTTTTTGTTATGCTTTTATTATGTTTTAATAAAGTTATAACTTGTGGTGTAGTGAGTGGCGTCATTTGGGGGCGAGTAGGGTGGGCATTTGCCGTCCCCCTTATCATTATAGCGGGCCGCTTTCGGGCTGGCTATGGGCATAGGCGCAAATAATGTTTGGGGGGTGGGGGGCTATGGACTAAGCTCGGTGGCTCGGTTACGCTTAACCCACTGATTTTATTGGTCGAATTCGGTGGTTTAACCTTAGTTTAACTATTGTAAAACGAGCCCTCAGTGAGCAGTTTTTTTTTCAGTTTTATCATGGGCTGGTCAAAAATGTTGCCCCCCTCTCGAAAACGAAACGACACCACACTGAGTGTAGTATACAGGCCACAGGGCGATTCTTTTATGATTGAACACTCGTTATTTCAAGAAGTATAAATGTTTTTGAAAATATTATCTTACATAGTTTCAAGTCGTTTACAAAATAACGTTTTTATTAAAAAATTATATTTTCAAATATTTTTTATCCTTATAATTTTATTTTTTTTTACTTTTTTGAATGATAACAGAGTTATATTTACATATTCCAAAGCAGAATATTTGTCTAAGTATTTCGAAATATATAAATCGTATTAAGGGCGAGTAGTTAATAAGTTTAAGTAGAGCGTGGATTTTTAGGTTCTTAAAAGCTTAAAATATGATATGCTAATATGCTCTAAAAAAAACCTAAAATATTCTCTAAATATGCAAATAATTAGATTTTTTTTTCAAAATAATTCAATAAAAACAATATATAACTTTATAGTTATACAGTATACACTATCATTCCTTTGATAGGTAACAGGTAAATTATTTAAATTTAAACAATTCATACATAGGTATATAATGATAATATATTAATATGTGAAATGATAGTGAAATGATTGTACAATGAAATATATATATAAAAAACAAAATATTTTAATAAAAACAATGCATAATTTGCATGCCCTTTGGTGACAGCTAAGTTATTTGAATATAAAAAATGTGATGTACTTCATAAAATATTGTAGCTAGAAAAAATCACAAATCGAGAAATTAACAATATACATGATGTTTTAGAAACAATAATAGAATATATTCTAAACTATGTAAAATAGGCCAAATATTCTCTAATGTCCAAAATATGCTTTAATATGCAAAATACATTTTTTCCTACGAACTCTTTGATGGATAAATCGTCCACATTTCTCATCCTCGTAGAGCTGCATAAAGCCAATAAAAATGTGTAAAAAGCTAAATATTCGCGCTCTAGTTTTAAGTATTTAAGCTTTTGATGAGCTGAGTAATGGACAAACATTACCACCCTACCCCGCTCATCAAATCTTTAAATACATTAAGTTATAACTCATAAACTACTCGCCCTAAATTCGATTTTTATGTTTCGAAATATTTATAAAATAATAAATAATAAATACAAATATTCTGCTTTGGAATATGAAATTAAAAATCTGTTATCATTCAAAAAAGTAAAACTTAAAAATTATAAAGATAAAAAATATTTTAAAATACATTTTTTTAATAATAACGTTGTTTGGTAAACGACTTGAAACTATGTAATTTAATATTTTCAAGAACATTTACACTTCTTGAAATAATGAGTGTTCAATGATTAAAGAATCACCTGTAGTCTGTAGAGCAAAATAATTAGTACCGGAAATGTCTTATGCGGACCTTTTTATTAATTATCTTTATATGTTATTTGAGTGAACAAATTTTAGTCTTTCTAATGAAGTTGGTGAAAAGTGAAAAGAACAAGGGTAGTAAAAATTATTTTTCTTAGAAAATTGTCTAACTAATATCATTAATTATTTTTTTGTTGTAATAAATTATTTATAGTATAAAATATATACAATTATAATTATGATTTTAAATAATATATCAACCTCAATTTATAAGTGTCATCACTGTGTGGCTGTTTTTATCAAGCTTATTCATGTATTTTTATTTATCTCAGCTAAAACACTCTTATTGTACCCATGAGGTACAGATAGTGTATATAATAATAAAGGAAAAAAAAAATAATATATTAATATTATGTAAATTGTTCTTTTTTTACCGATTATCAGATAATATTTTTTTAAATCGTAAAGTTTATTTTCCCCCCATAATCATCCGCCCAGAAATGCCAACCGAACACCGTAACCCATGCACAACATTTAATCGAATCGATACCTTGTTCGATGTTGACGAATTCGATTTTCGAATTTTTTGATTTTTTTACTGACAATCGACCAAGTTGTATGCGAAAATTGGATCTAGGAAACTAGTAAAGTACCAATTTACAAAATATTGGCAACACGCGTCGCAGCCACAAGCCCGGTCATTTTAAATTTTATTATTCTCAATTCTCTGCCCCGAAGATGGGCTGCAGGCTGCAGCACGGTCAGAAGATACTGTATCATAAAAATCGTGTCTGCAGCTAAAAAGTTATTAAAAATATCGCGATTTTATCAAGGACACACCGTCCACGTCTGACCGTGGTTCGAGGAGTAAACATCGACTTGTATACAATTTATGACGTATTTTTATTTCATCGTACCGTCCGCACTCCGCGGTTTGTTTATCGCGTCCCAGGACCGACGATCGTCACCCGCGGTCGCCACCACCCCCGGGCCGCGGTACGGCAGCCTCACTCATCAGCGGCAGTGGGGCCTGGGCGGCGCCTGGCCACAGCAGCTCACTCGTGCACACGTTGCCTCAGTGCTTCACAGTCACACGGCCACCGAGTGTCTGAGTTACACACACTACGCACACGGGACACGCTCACATCCAGACCGCCGCGCAGCTCGCGCACACTCACGTACGGCGTATCATCGACGAACCGCACACGCACGCACACGACACACACAGACGCACGCTCGCGCACAAAGATACAAAGAAGTATCGCGCAACTTGCAGCTGATCAGTCGTGATCTCACACATTCTCATTTCTCACCGAGTACCTACTGCCTTTCTCTCTCCAAAGCTGAGACGCACACAGACATGTCAATATGACGGCTGTGACGGTCGAATCTGTGAATAACAATAATTATAACAACAACAACAACAACAACAACAATGAAAATCCGTGCAATATTTTCCTCGTGCGCCGACGTACGTCGTATTACCGTTTTAGACACAATTGAGTCGTTGAGCGCAATGTAGAAGGCGGACGACTGTGCGACACACATATATGTATATATATATATATATATGTATGTACCTATATAGAATTTGTTATACATATATATATATATATACATATAGCGACGAGAGAAATTAGCACATATTGTGAGTATCAAAAGCGTTATGTAACGGGGGTTGGAAATAATAATATGTATGCATAATATATAAGTATTATAATATTATTATTACCGAATAATAATATAATATGGTAGTTATAACGATTGTTTGACGGTGGTCGTGCAACGCAATATTTCTTGGACTCACTTCGGATGATAATATTATTATTTCATGTTACCATAGTATTTTACGTGTATAGTTAAATGTCTATAGGCACATATACAACGCATAATATGATGTATACAATGTAGTTAATAAACTAATATCATAATATTATTGTTAGAAGACGGCACGTCATATTATTTTGTTGTATACATAATGGGCGTGTCTATAGCGATAAACTATTTGACCATAATAATAATAATAATATATTGTACCTATAAAAAAGTAGCTGGTAAATAATAATCAATGGCATCGATGGAATTAAAATATTATAATTTTTTTTTTTTTTTTTTAATTACAATCAATCGAGAAAATTAATGTGATTTGGATTTTTAATTTTTGAAATTTATCTGTACCTGTAATTCCGTTCAGATTTTTTATAAAAAAAATATTTTTTTAATAATGTATT
The DNA here is from genome assembly GCF_005508785.2 of Acyrthosiphon pisum. Taxonomy (NCBI): domain Eukaryota; kingdom Metazoa; phylum Arthropoda; class Insecta; order Hemiptera; family Aphididae; genus Acyrthosiphon; species Acyrthosiphon pisum. The sequence continues at coordinate 1,852,769 of NC_042495.1, read as the reverse complement.
TTTTTACTTACCTATTATCTAATACCTTTATACGTGCGCTCAATAAATTAAATGTCCTAAATTTTATCATTTATCTTGCCTATATTAGATTCGGTTTAAGAATGTCTTCATTTTATTTATAAGTCTTGAAAAATGTAATGTTTAGGTAGGTATGTTTGTCTGTATTATAGGGTAGAATGTAGTTTTATGTTAACTTTTCAATGCCAAAATACTTATTAACAATAACTATCGTAGCTTGGTGGGGGGGGGGGGGGGAAGTGCCTTTTAAAGACTCCAAAGTACAGCGAGCGATTTTTGTGTTTAAATATGTATATCGGTATAGGGGTGCAAATGTTAGCACGGTACTGAGCATCAATCTCTTTATTCATTAACCTAATTTAAAGTCACCTAACATGCTCGATTCTCTGATAATAATATTTCAACTATCACTTTCAAAACCACTTTTGGTTAGACATTTTTGTGCAATACCAGCTGACCTTATGTCCCTCATTACGTTTACCACTCAGGGTCTTCGAAAAGAATTCTCTTCTTACAATACTTTTTTAGATTTTTCTGTACACACATACTACTACGTACATATACTCAGAAGAGTGAAGACTGTTGAGTGGCAATATTACATTAAGTTAGGTTATGACATTACTTTTTGTAACTTTTTTCTAGCAATTAATATGTTTATACAATGGCATTAAAATGGTTTCAGGCGCACGGATACTTTTATTTATAATAGTAAATAAAAAAACTCAAACTATCTAAGTGTGCAAGTGAATATCCATGGATTTCAAACCGTTTTAAAGCCATCATGTAAAATTACTAAATAGGTATCCAGTAATAATTACTTTTTAACAAATACTAGTTTTCCCTTTGTATATAATGTAATTGTTTTCATAATATTACAATTTTAAAATGTCGATAAAAATTAAATAATTTTATTAATTGGTAGAACATTGAATTCTGATTTATTCTGACCCTTAATGTAAATTATAACGCAATCACATCCAGACATAAAAATAAATTCATACTGATTTGAATATAATTTAATGTAATATTAACAGTTTAAAATTTTCAATTATAATTTTCTTAAAATATTTAATTTTAATTTTAAGAGAACTCTGTACCTGCCAAGTATGTGTTATTTCCATTGTACAAATGTACATTCAACAGAACTAATCTTATCTGATGTTAGGTTGAATATTAAAGTGAATTAACCTAAATCAATCATAGTTGTTAAAAACATTATCTGTTTTTGTATATAGATTTTTATTGTATATATTTTGTCAAGCAAGATGAGTATATTTAAATTGTAATATTTCATACACTCATAATTTCTTAATAAATAAAAAATCATATAAAAACCAACATACCAAACACAGATACCATTTTTTCCCTTTAAGTCTGATGATAGGTTAATGTTTATTCGTTTTAAAATTAAAGCTAACAATACAGAATTGGTTATGCTGAACACTGATTTTCTATATTGTATGTTAGTAAAATGGATACAACACATGCAGCCATGCAGGTATAGGCCATAGAGTAATAAGGTATAACATTTTAAAAGCAAACATATGTCATAGGTTATTACATTTTTAATCAAATGTCAATAATTGTTTCTTATTGGTTTCTGTATGATAATTGTTAATCGTACATAGATAAATTTATGGCGTTCACTTTTGTACAAAGGTCGAGCATATATTATATAATATACATCTTAGTTTGAGCCTATAAATTTGTATTCTCAGGAGCTTTTTTAAATAGGATATTTTTAATTAAATTTAAAAATAATATTTTCATTAAGTATTAAACAATTAACAATTACCCCGACAATTACTTATATCGGAGATTTGCTTATCAGTAGTTTTGTAGCTTTTCAAAAAATAAAATTATTTAGTATGTATATATTACAATATGTATAATTCAAAATTCAAAATGATGTATTTCTATCATCAAAATAATAAAATATATTACTTCCTAATATTTGGGTATTTTTTTTTTTCAGCTAGACCAAGCGTTTAGAGTACAATGTCTTCTCCTAGCAAACAATCAGTTGTAGAGGACATTGTTTCTGTTTTTGAAACAACTCAAAATCAGACCTGGTCCGTGTTCAGCGATAAACTGAACAATGTTTCCAACAAAAACTCAAAGAAAAAATATCCGGCCAAATCAGAGAACACAATTACTTTATCTACTGACGACATTCCTGTATTTGGCTTAGTCCCTCGACTTGATAAAGTAATATTAGTTTCATGTAACGAATGTGAAATGATAGTGAAAAGAGATTGTTTACATAGTCATTTTTATCGCCGTCACAACAGTAGTAACGTTAGTCATTCAGAAGCTGATAAGTTTTCACTAGTTAACTTTTTATGCACTGTAAAGACCAATAAAAATAAAAAACTAAAAATGACTGTTCGAAAGCCTTCTGAAAAGAAAATAAATGAACGTGAAAAAGTTAATACTGCCGTAAAAGAAATAAAAACTGAATTTGATGAAGTAGAATATGAAAGATTATTAAAAACAAATAGAGCAAAAATCAAACAAGAAAATACTACTGAATATGGTGATCACCATGATGTTGATATGGCTAAAACAAGTTGCAACCCTAGTACTGGTTCTAGTGTTTATGATTGGGATGTTAAACCATGTATTAAAAGTTTAGTTTTAGATCAGTGTACTGATCATAAAGTAAATGACAAAACTATTGAGCATGATGAAGATTCTAATAAATTATCGTCTGTATCACTTGGTAATAAAGAAGATAATCTACCAAGTAATAAGTATTTAGCTATTCAGAACATTGAACACACTGTTAATTATGTAACTAGTACTAGTGAGTTATTGAAACTAGATGGAATTGAAAAAATTAAACCTAAAGTAAATATCAAACTTATTAATGGTGGTGAAGTAAAATATTATAAAAAAAATCACCATCAAAATAAGTACAGAAAATCTCCATATAAAATAAAGAATATCAAAGAAGAAATTAAATTAACAATAAAAAATGAGAATCCAGAAATCATAAACAGTAAAAATGATAAAGATATTTCTACTGTTTATAATCAATCATCAAATACATCTGCAGCTGATGTCAAAACTAAATATTATAAATCATTTTCTGGATTACAAAATGACTATGAACATACAAAACCTCTTCCATGCTACAAACCTTTAGATGTAAAAAGTGAAATGCCTATTGATTCTGCTACTAATTATTATCAACCAACTGAATCACCAAAAATCAAAGAAGAATTTCAAAATATACCAAATAATATGTATCCAGATGTGAAAATAAAAGAAGAATTTCAAATTACACCAAATAATATGTATTCAGATGTGAAAATAAAAGAAGAGATTCAAATTATGCCAAATAATTTATATCCAGATGTGAAAATAAAAGAAGAATTTCAAATTATACCAAATAATATTTATCCAGATGTGAAAATAAAAGAAGAATATGATGAAAATAATGACAAATGTAAAGTTGAATTTTACCAATCACCGACTGAATTAACCAAATGTTCATCAGACAATAATCATTCTGAAGCTATAAGTAATACATATTCTGGTAATGTTGATGGTAATCTTTCATCAATTGGCCCATGTAGTGTTGTTGGTATTAAAGAAGAAACAACATTTATGGAAAGCAGTGAAAATATTATAATGAATAACAAAAGTTCTGATGATACTGTTGTTAGTAACAATCAATCATCAACTGCATTACTAAACATTAAAGAAGAATCACAATATTCATCAATCACTGACCTTCTTAATGAAGAATCAAAACCTTCATTTACTCCTGACTATATTAATGAAGTATCAAAGCCTTCGTTAATCACCGTCAGTACAAATGAAGAATCAAAACCTTCATTAAACACCGACTTTATTAAAGAAAAATCAAAATACCCATTAATCACAAACTATATTACTGATAGTTCTCACACTAAATATTATCAATTATATACAGATCCAGTTTCACAACTGTCACCAAGTTATAAGTATTTAGATGATGAACTCAATTTACAAGGTGAAAAAAATTTGAGCAATGAACTCAATTTCCAGATTGAAGAAAATTCAAACAATCGGCTCGATTTGAAGGTTAAAGAAGATGTGAACTATGAACCCAATTTCCCAGGGGAAGACCTTTTAAATGATGAGTTAAATTTGCAGAGTGAAGACAGTTTAAGTGATGAACTCAATCTGCCTGTTAAAAAATATTTGGACAATGAACTCAATTTACACGATGATAAAGATTTTAATGACAAAATCAATTTTCAGAGTGAATTAGATTTGATTGATGAAATTGATTTATCGGATGAAGATGATTCAAGCGATAGTATCAATTGGCAAAATGAAGAAAATTTGTTCGATGAGCTAAATTTTCAAGGCGAAGAAGATTTGAATGTTGAATTAAATTTGCAAGGTGAAGATGAATCAAGTATGGAAGGTGATTATCAGGATGAAGATGATTCGAGTGATGAACTCAATTTGCAAAGTGAAGACGATTTGGCCAATGGATTAAATTCTCAGGGTGAAGAAGATTTGAATGTTGAACTCAATTTGCAGAGTGAAGACAGTTTAAGTGATGTGGAAAATGTAAGTAATGAAGAAGAAGATCTAAGCAATGTAGAAGAAATGAGTGATGGAGATGATTCGAGTGATGAAGAAAACTTTAGTGATAAAGAAAATTTGGGTAATGATAATGTTGGAACTGATGACAATTTAAAATATAATTCTCTAATACCATCTCAAATACCAAATAATGAAGAAGAAACAAAACGTATACCAAGTAAAGAGTGTTCTGTTATTGTAAATAATGAAAGTCGTAATGTTGCTTTTACTGGTTATGACCAATCACCCACAGAAACACTAGGCAATGAAGAAGAATCAAAAGCTAAATCTAAAATAAATGATGCTTGTGTTATGATTGGTAAAGATGGTATTGTTAACAACTTTGAAAATGAATATTATCAATTGTATTGCCACGAAGTACAAACATCATTTACGCCAAGTTACAAATATTCAGATGTTATAAGTAATGATAGTTCTGACAATTCTAATGAGTCTTTATCAAGTTATGATCAATCATCTGTTGAATCATTAGATGTTAGTGACAAAACAGATTATTCATCAGCCGATAATTCTTCAGATTTTTCGAGTAGTGATAGTTCGCATGACTCTGAATGTACTACTCGTAGTACTTGTAGTAGTAATCAATCAACTATTAGAATAAAACGCAAGTCTACTCGAACTAATTTATTAGAACAACATGAACAGTTTATGGATAGTATTGCTACATCATTTAGTCGTGTATATGACAGAAACAATTGTACTCAAACCGATGTACCATTGGAATGTATGAATTGCTACGTTTCTACTATAGATTACATTGACCGCCATAGCACTCAAATTGATGACAATTCTGCTCCTATTAACTCCTCTAATGTTCAAATTGATGAATATGGTGTCAATAACTTTACTCCTATCAGTTCAAGTGCTCAAATTATAAATAATAAGATCATTCCCATGGATGTTGAAGACTATGAACTTAAGTATGGTAATGACAGTGATTTTAATATTTCAAATAAATCTCAATTCCATACACATCCTTCTAACCCAGCAAGTAAAAATAACAATTTAATGCATAATCCTATCAATGAAAATAATTGTAAATTATTCAACGATGAACTTATTGCATATAAACCAAACGAGTATATTACAATTAATGAAGCAATACCATTTATCGACACAAACGAAGAAATGTATAAAGAACTTATGAAGATGGCTGATAAAAAAAGTGTTAATGACAGAAAATGTAAAATAATGCCATTTGCCAGAATTGCAAAGAATATAAAGAAAAATTTAAAGAGACAAGTTGCTGATAATAAAGAAAATCGTCTTCATTTCATATCAAGGGGCATTAAAAAATTCAAAGTTGAATTTATAGATAGAGATTTCTCATGCCACGAAGAAGCTAACAATAATGATAATGTCGATGATTAAAAATATTAATTTTAGATATTTTACTAAGACTTCCTTAAGGTCTCATTATATTATATTTATTTGTTCCTTATTTTAAAAATAATTTTTAATCTTCCAAGAGAAAACAATATATGTTGCCTAGTAACTAGTTTTATTTTTGTCAATAATTATTTTATTAATATAATTTTTTACTTTCTTTTTTTATAAAATTCTTGTTATTTATTGTGTGAATTAAAAAATGACGACTAGAAGTGATAACTCAAACTGTGAAAATCAATCATGCAGTTTTCCTTTGTCATCACATGGTGATTCTCTGAACAATGATAATCCAATGAATTTAAGTAATGTAATTCATTGGATTAATTCTTTTGAATTTACTCGTCCAAAAAAAACCATTGTCAGAGATTTTTCTGATGCAAGTAAAATACAATTATTACTTAAATTAGTGTGTTCTGTTAAATTGATAACGGATAATTTTAATAGCTATGGTTGCTGAAATAATAAAATTTTACTGGCCAAAATTAATAGACCTTCACAATTATGTACCAGCTAGCTCATTGACAAATAAGATTTCGAATTGGGATACTTTAAATAGAAAAGTAAATTTCAAAAGCTACAAGTGACCAATTTCTTACATAATAAATCTTATTAAATGTTGTTAAAAGGTATTAAAGAAAGTAAAGTTGCCAATTTCTAAGGAAACTATTGAAAAGTTATCAACAGCCGATCCAAATACTATTTTTCAGTTTTTGAAATCTTTAAAACTAGTAGTTGATGAATTTGAACACGAAAAACAATTAAGATTAGAAAAAAATCAAAATTGTCCACTTTATATCATAGTTAACGATGAAATGATTCAAGTTACAGGTATTATTAGTTATAGTATATACATAGCCATGTAGGTATTAAGTGTTCATAATGTTGTTTTATTTTCTTCAGAAAATGATTGTTGCACTAAAGAATATCTCAGCAAAGAAGTTGTAGGATTAATAAATAAACTAAAGCATAAAATCAACGAAATGGAACACAAGGTTAGATTATTTTAGCACTTTGTAATGCAGTTAATAAAAACAAAATCCTCACGGAATTTATAGTTGTCATGTTAAATTCTCCATTTTTAAAAAAATATTTTTAGTTTATTTAGCTATAAATTATAATTATAATAAAAACTGAATTAAATATTATTTACTTAGATTGACCACATGAGTTCATTGATATGTGTGAAAGACAGGCGGATAAAAGATTTACAATCACAATTAAATCAGCTGAAAAAAGATAACTCTTCCTGAACATGTTTCAAATGAATTATAATGCTGATAGTTATCAAAATTTGTGGTAGCTTATTTAAATTATTTTCTGCAACAATAATTATAATTAATGAATACTTTACATGAAAGTTGAAGTATGTAATAAATGTTAATACATGACTAGTAAGTAATAATCTAACATGTTTTTGCTATAAAATACATTTTAACTGTGACAAGTGAACTTGATGGACACATGTCAATAAATACAAATTATTTTGTCATGGATATAATAATATTACTATAGGTAATTTATAGTTTGTTTTAAGAATGTAACTGGCTAAGGCCATATTAAAGGAAATTCTTTTTGATGACATACTTTCAATATATAAAACTAATGTGGTCTTATCCCAATAGTAATATAAGCTGTTAATTATATTAGTATACATCATCATAATGGTTAGGTTTACAGAACCTAACAAGCACTCTTATTAACAGGTTTGCTATTAAGGATTAAAATAAAAAACCGTTAATAATAAATTATTAGTATTATTTAATACAATGTATAAAAGTAGATCACGTGTATTGGTGTATTTAATCTATAGTACAACAGTCTAAAATCTAATGACTAAAATAAAGAATGAATGGAATTGAAAATGGAACACAAATACCGTTTATATTATACAAAAAAAATATTTCAATACACAAAAACACGAGTCTACAATAAAAAATGATCTGTTTTGACTGAAATTTGATTGAAACATGTAAAACTTGGTATATAATGAATTGTTTTCATATCTTTAATAATAAAAACTAATATGATAATAAATGTTTTCTTTTTTTTGTGATGGCAATGTTAAAATTTAAATAAATATTTTTCTTTTGTTTGAATTTACAATTTAACTAGTTGTTTAGTAAAATGTTTTATGTGATTGAGTTTGCTGGTACTCCCAATACCACACACCACCAACAATTAAAGCAGCAATTAAAATAATAACAAATAAAACGATAAAAAATATTTTTAAACCACTCCAACTTTGACTCTTTGTATCTTCAATGTGTTCTAGAAAAAAAAATTTTCATTCAAAACACAATATTGTCATAATACATAATACATTTGTATTTATAATAAAATTACCTCTAGGTGGACTGAATACTTTAGCATTTGGAATTATTTTTGAACGATCCTTAAGAGCTTCATTCTAAAAAAAAAATATATAGTAAAATTATCAAACAATGAATAAATAAAACAAACAAAGAAAATCATACTCTTCTATTAGCTGAATAATGGGTTTTTAATTTTTATAATTATTATCAAGCAGTTAAAATTCAAAATACTATCTTATATGGTTGTAACTTATTTGCATGAGCTATTTTTGTTATTAATATAAATATTTATTTTAGTTTTGGCTAGTAATAAGACGACAAACAGGCATATAAGGAATATTGAATAATGTACAAAACCTAAAACTAAATTATATTTAGCACAATACCTATTCTGCCGTGCTAAACGTGAACAGGGTTTCTCCATATTAAAAAAAAATTCCAATAGGTAAAATTAGTGGTTTTACACCGATTTTTGAAGTAAAAATAGCGTGTTAAAATCCATCTAAAAATGAAATCTTAAACAAGATAATATGCGGTAAGTCCAATATATTTGATATTTGGTTAGTGAAAACATGGTAAATCCAAAAAAAAAAAATCTAGGTATATCACATTAAAATAATGGAGTAACCATGTTTTGGCTTACGGTTTTTTTACGATGTTTACTGTGTATTTACTGTTTCTCAACAATCATATGTTGAGTGGAGATATCCTTTTTTGTATTAGAAAGGCAGTATTGTAATAATATACTTACAGGGTCATCAGAATCCACTTCATATAAACGAACAGCTAAAATTTCGTGATTATCTGACAGGTCTCCCGTTGCTGCAGAAAATCCAAAATAGTAACCAGTCGGCAGTTCAACGCCACCAACAGAAAAACAGGGTTTCCATACAGCTTTATCTTCCAAGTCTGTCATTACTAAAACATTCAATTAAATTAATAAAAATTATTTATTAAACTAATCAAGAATAATAAGTTTTAATTAAATTTACCAGTTAGAGTATTGCCAGTATATCTTATTAAAACATGAGTTTCAGTTGGTAAATTTCTGACTTTAACTTCACATCCTGCTAATTCTGTATGGGTTCCATCGCGATCATGATCATATTGCAAAGATCCGTTATTAACCATTGATGAAATATAAGGATGTTGGTGCTATTGTATATAAAGAAAAAAATAGAAATATTAAATAACATGGACAAATTAAAAACAACTATTAGGTATACATTATGTTCTCCATTATGATTACTATATGTATCAATAATAACAGCGAGCCCTTCAAATAAATCTTTATTGCCAAAAACTGGCCCATTTTTCATTCTTTCTCGGGTGTACCAAATAGCCATGCCATCACCGTGAAGACTGTCCTTTCCCTTTCCATGGATTTTGAATTGTACTTGTAATTCCCAATTATTCACATAACAAGGCTGAATAAAAATTTTAAAAAATAGATGAAATTAATCTACAGCCATCAGTAAGTTTTTTAATTGATTTTATGTCCAATCAGAGTAATTAGACCATGTGACTGGATAATTGATAACCAGATTAATTTAGGTATACATACTATAAAAATACAAATACATACTAAAGAGTTCCATATTGAACCAGACATGCTTTGTAAGTCTGGTGTTAATCGCACATATTTGTCTGTCACTAAAGTGGAACCCATAAAGTCCCAGTTTGGTACTGTTATGCCAGACCCTGTCGGAAAAATGATCTATTAGATGATTTATTTGTATACCTTCTAATGGATCATTATTCTTACCTTGGTATGGTTTCAACAGTGAATGTTCACGTTTCATATAATCTCTGGTGTTCCATTCAGAATAGACTTCTCTACTGAGAAATGAAAGAACAATTATAAATAAATAGAATTTTGTACAGACTTGTTTCGAAGTTATTATATTGAAAGTGTTGGAGTTCATCATAATGCAATATTATTGGTGTAATAACTGAAAATGGAATGTTTTTAGCGTAAATTATAAAAAATCAATTGATGTTCTTCAGTTAGTAATTAGTTATAATCTAAGGCCGTGGTTTAAAAAACAAAAATTACTTATCAACCAATTATAAGTCTTTTATTAGGAGTCAAGATTTTTTAATACTCAAGTGCCTACAAATTACAATTAGTGTCTACAACTAGAAGGTACGAAGTTAAAGTTGAAAATGTACAAATACAAATAATACAATAGGCATAGATTATGACAATTGGTACATTAAAAAGATAATATAATATTAAAGATCTCAGATAATACATACATGAAAGATACTCAACGGTATCAAATAAAAACTTAATGATAAAACAACAACTTTTTGTAACCTCTTTGTACATCAGTGATAATGAATGATTGTCTAATCAGATGAAGCAAATTTGAGATTTTGAGACTTGTCTTGACTCATGACGAATGAAGATTACACCTATTCGATTCAAATATAATTTTAAATTTTCTTTTGTTGTTACTTGTTAGCTTCTGTAAGTATTGAGCTGTAGTTAAAAATAAAGAAAATTATGTGTATATATTTAGCTGGTGTCAATGAAGCATTAAAGCTGAAGAACGAGAACGACAACCATGGATATTAAATGGCTGAAAAGATACCGTTTATTTTGCATCGGAGGTACAATCATCTTATGCGTTCAAGTCGCATTAGCATTTGTGTTCTTTTCCATTCAAGAATATTCTGTGGTCGAAGAACTGTCGCCAAATGTAAGCAGTTTTAGAATAATTTTGTTTGTACATTTTTAAAATAATAAATATAATATTAACATTTTTATTTTAGTCGTTACACAAATTAAGGAATGTAGCTGATTATGGTATTGGTGACGATGAAGAGTCAAGTTATAACAATGTTCCGAGTGGTAGTAATCATCGTAATAAATTGCCACCAGACAAAGATAATAGTGCATCATCAAATGAATACTTTAATAAAGCGCTTCAACAACGGCACAGCAATTATAAGACTGATAATTATAGAGTACTAGGAATAGATGAATTAGGTTTTGTGCCACCTTGTGATATAAGTGGTCGTGAATGTGTATCTGCATTACATCGGGCTAAAACCGAAACTTGTAAACAAATCATAGCAAACATATCGTGTCTAATTAAGACAAATCCTCCATATCCCAAACGACTACCGCATCAGTGTCCAACTAATGGTATTAAAACTTATATTGTACATTTATACTTTGTTATCTATTTAATATTATTATTTATTTAATACTGTTGTTTAATGTATCATTAGATGTAAAAAAGAATAAAATCATAGGATGTTTTCGTGATGGCAAAGAAATTAAATTATTGCCTGGTTATAAAACTACACTTATTCAAACTAATTCTCAAGACAATTGTGTAGATCTCTGTCTTCAATCTGGTTTTGCGTATGCTGGAGTTGAATATGGGTAATAATACTAATGCATAATATGTTTTAATAAAAATTGTTAAATATTCTAATAATTTTAGTAAAACAATTTTATAATACATTTTTACAGGACTGAATGTTTTTGTGGTAATGAAACTCCAGAATGGGGCTTAAAACTTCCAGATACATTTTGTGATATGCAATGTCCAGGAAATCAAAGTCAAATGTGTGGTGGACATTATACTATTAATGTTTTTAAAACTGGTGTTTCTAGTGCGTTCATTATTAATATTATTATGTTGATCTTTCAGTTTTTTAATAAGTTTTTTTTTCTTAGAATTCATTGCTAAAGTGGCTTCAGAGCCTTCACCAAATTTTAAACATAACAATACACCTCCTGTGCGAATTGTATTTCTTTTAACGTTAAATGGAAGAGCTGTAAGACAAGTGTATAGATTAATCAAAGCACTATTTCATCGCGATCATTATTTTTTTATACATGTAGATTCTGTAAGATTATTATTATCTGAAATTTTACAATGTAAATTTACTCGTAATTTTTTTTATTTTTAACTGCAGAGGCATGATTACATGTTCAGAGAATTATTAAAAATTGAATTAGCATTGAGCAATATTCGATTATCACGTCGAAGGCATTCAACCATATGGGGAGGCGCTTCATTATTAACTACGTTGATGGATGCCATGTCAGACCTTGTAGAGTCTTCTTGGGATTGGGATTTTGTTATTAATCTGAGTGAATCTGATTTTCCCATAAAGTTAGTATATACCTATTGTTTTGTTAGTATATACCTGATTTTTTTGAAATTGTCATTTTTACTAATATATGTATAAATGATACTAGGTCAAATGATGCATTGGTAAAATTTTTAACTATGAATCGTGAACATAATTTTGTCAAATCACATGGCCGTGAAGTTCAACAATTTATACAAAAACAAGGACTAGACAAAACATTTGTAGAGTGTGAAGCAAGAATGTGGCGTGTAGGAGAAAAAGAATTACCAAAAGGCATTATTTGGGATGGTGGTAGTGATTGGCTAGCATTGTCTAGACCTTTTGTCGATTATCTAGTGGCTGGTGATACTCTTATATCTGGTCTATCACAATTCTTTAAGTATACTTTATTACCAGCTGAGGTACTTCAATATTTCATATAAATTAATTTAAAATAAATATGCAATATTGTGATTTTTTTTCTATTTGATTTTAGTCATTTTTTCACACTGTATTAAGAAATTCTCCATTTTGTGAAACTTATATTGATAATAATTTACACGTAACCAATTGGAAAAGATGGCTTGGCTGCAAATGTCAATATCGCCATGTTGTTGATTGGTGTGGTTGTAGCCCAAATGTTTTTCGATATGATGACTGGAATCGCATAAAGGTAATAAAATTTAAAATTATACTATGCAGTGGCAAAGCATCTTAGGAGTCAATGAGACGTCTACCCACTTAGAATACAGACAAATAATTTAAACAATACTTTTAATTAAATATTTATTTTACAAATTTGAATTTCACAATAATAGATTATTTTATATATATTTTAATATTTATCAAAATCTTTACTATTTGTTATACTGTTATAGTATTCTAAAATAGACTATTTGCGGGTTCCGCACATGAACTGGCAGTACCTGACATGGCGGGTCATTCCTGTTAACATCCAAATATTCCAAATACTCACTCACTAAAAAATAAATACGAGAGGACATCTCATTTTTTTGGGCATGAGTGTGTTGAATTGCAGAGTGAGGGAGGGGGGGTTTGTTGTTGTGGTATTAGACGCATCTCATAGTTCATATTTTTGTTTTATGTTATTTTACAGTAATCGCGTTATTGACTGATGCAAACTTGTTATTGTAATTGGTTTGTAATTTACGGTTTGTTTATTTCTTGTGTGATATTGTCTAAGATATATTGATATAAGTCAGTGGCGTGTCAAAGGTATTATTTTGGAGCAATTGCTCCTTCAAAATTCCGGTTGGTGTGTGGTCCCCCTGACACAAAATACCTAGCCACATATAGGTGACTAGGTATATCGTAGAAATATCATATCCGATTATACAAATCGTTACAAATGTAGGTATGCATAATTTGTAAATTTTTAATTTAAACTTTTTTGCTCAGTTGGAAATGCCGTTATAAACATCAAGGGTGAGTGGGTGTTTGGGTAACGTTTGTTCCTCACTAAAAATGAGTTCAGCACGCCACTGATATAAGTATCAATAATATTGTCATTCTTGACTTTTTTTTTCAACATCTTGTTCTAAGAACTCTTGCTACTCATACTAGGATATAATTAAAATTTATTTTGTTAAAATTGAGTAATACATATGACATTATTGCAATTTTTTTTTGTATAGAACACTGAAAAGAAACAAGTTTATTTTGCTCGTAAATTTGAACCTATTATCAACTTGTCTATTATAGACACACTAGAAGTTTGGTTGTATGGAGAATACCCTGCAGGTAAATTTTTCTTTTTAAAACGTTTAAACAGTATCCTTATTTATGCAATGTCTAATATTAATTTTTAATCCTTATTAGCAAAATGTATTACACTCAAGTTAACATAACTCTGAATACTTTGAATTTTATATTTTAGATTTTAAAAACCGTATGAGCTATTGGCAAAATGTATATCATCATGAGGATATACACCCAGCACCTGATGAATCCCTGCTTATAGTTGGAACCAGCCTTGCTCGAGTTGCAACAAAATATTTGACTACTTCTCACACAACTTGTCAAATCCGTAGTCTTGATAAGTTACGACAAGTTTTCACTTATCACCACAAAGATCAATTTAAAGTAATTTTGATTTAATAATAGACCAAAACAATTTAAAATGAATACTTTATCATATCATCTCATTAGGGTTTTTTAATTCAATATGAAGTCAGTTTCTCTAATAGTTCTACTAAATTACTACTTGAAAGTTGGTGTTGGCCAAAGCTACAAGGAATAATTATACACAATAGAGATCCAATCAATAGGCTATTGGTAATTAAAATATTTAATAACTATTATGAAAATATATGTAATTCAGTATAATTTATTACAGAATTTTGTCGTCAGTTCAGATTTTGATAAAAAAGAACAAATGTCTAGGAATTTTATACGTCTCATAAGTCCTTATACAGAGCCAGTATTAATACACCAGTGGGCTACCGGTGAACAAAGATTTACAGTTACATTTTTATGGTTAAATCCTTATGACGAACTGGTTAATATTACGCCTATAAATATTGAAGAATCTGCTTTGGTTGGTACTTTTTATTAATTTTTTCATAGCTAGTTTATTTAAAATTATAATATTTATAATTTAGGTAACATTTAGTAAACCGATTTTACCAATGCCATTGTCACAAGGAATATGGACCATATTGCTAGTCTATGAAAATGTAACTATGGCATATACTCAATTTCTAGTTACGCCATCGCAGACAATTAAAGATACATCTGTTCCTGCTAGTCAAATGAGGTTAATCATAACGGTTAATTTTTAATTATTAAATTTAAAAATAATTATTTTTGTTATAGCTTTATAAATAAAGCACAAAATTATAAACAATCTCTTCAAGATTGGGAAAATGTGATAAAAGCTTTCAAAAATTCAATAGTATTGGAAACTAAAAATAAATTTATTGATCGTACAAAAACTAAAATGACCAGTTGGATCGATAGTCTAATAAAAAGGTATATTAATTGGTATAAAGTTAAAATAAACTAAAAAATATTACATTATGTGCAGGATTATTTACATTTTTGTAACATATAATTTCAATTGTTATACTTACATCCATATATTATTATGACTGTTGTTTAATTTATCTTTTTGATTTTTAGTGCTTACAATATAATAGAGACATGTATTGTGGTTCCTTGTAAAACTTTAAATGATTGTGGTCTAAAAGAGTTAGTCACGTGTGCTGAAACATCATGGAGTTCCTATTCACCTGATCCAAAATCTGATATTAAATCAATTAACAAGGAATCTGGAACTCTTAACAGGTAAAATGTAATTATTGAAATCTTTATTTTCGAATGAGAAATTATGAGTAGACTCATTGGTTTTTAACAATACATTGATGTTTTTCGAAGTTTATGATTTTGATTTTAATTTAAGTTGGACATTTATTGCTTATTTTTTAAAATTAAATTATCCTTACATCTTATGTTTTTATTTAGATGATATTATTTCACTTAAATAATATTGATGTTTGGGTTTATTAATGCAATAGTAATTGTATTATTATTTTTATTTTCAGATATTAATTATTAGACTGACATAGTGCCATATCATTAAAAATTATACTACTTTTTTTTCTATTCACATATTTATACTGTTAACTGGCTATTTCCTTATTTGTATTATATTGTTTTTTTCAAATATAATATTACTTTATATTTCTATTTTTTAGACATTTTTCAAAATTAATTCACAAATTTTAAATTTCAATTCACAAAATATTACGTTTTATAATAAATTTTAGCCCACGGGGGATGAAAATTTGTGTATATTATTTGTACAAACTTAGCAAGGGATTTTATTTACATTATTTATTAATGATATGATATTCTTAATAAAGAGATCAATTTAAATTTTTTATTCGTTTACCAAAATAGATTTAATTTATTTACTATACCTAATTATTATGAACATTTTTTATTAAATATAAAATTTATACTTGTTACCATTATTATTTAAGGAGATATAAAATTGATATAAAATATTCGATAGTGGGCTAACGTCTGACAGGCCCACTAGGAAATTGTGATTACCAAACCAATTGCATTGTTTAATGTTGAATATTGTAACAAAATATTACATTGTTTTAAACATGAATAGAAATCTTATAGTCTTCTAAATCCAGTGTACAATAAATTAAAATATTTGCTTATCTGTCATTAATTATATTTGTCTGATGTACGTGAGTTCTACGGCACCCAGCTTATTTCATTATTTCCCACCATCATCAAAAATCACAAATCAAGAGTTTTTACAGATAATATTTAGTTAATTTTCAATTGTAGTATCAAATTTTGATTTTTCATCTCCTAATTCTAATTTCGACACAACTTTTCTCTTATTCTCTTCCTTTTTTCAGTTCTAACAAAAATTCTATTATTATTTATCCCTAAGTGAACTAACATAATTTTCCTAGGAAAATATCATGGACTATTTTATATATTTATTTTAGAATAAATTCTAATTGTAATCAGCCACCTATAATTTATAAGTGAACAAACAGA
The DNA here is from genome assembly GCF_005508785.2 of Acyrthosiphon pisum. Classification (NCBI taxonomy): domain Eukaryota; kingdom Metazoa; phylum Arthropoda; class Insecta; order Hemiptera; family Aphididae; genus Acyrthosiphon; species Acyrthosiphon pisum. The sequence continues at coordinate 1,835,802 of NC_042495.1, read as the reverse complement.
ATTTTTCCTAGTAAAATATGAGCCAGTGACTAATTAAAAAACATTTTTACAATTCTAATTTTAATGAGTCATAACATAATATAAGGAAGATATTTTGAATAATTTCTTAATAGCCCATGACATAATAGTGATTTCTTAATATTCTTAAAAAAAATGTTTGTTCTTTTTCTTTTGGTATTTATTCGATACTGTAAACATTAGACACCATAGAGAAATGTAGTGGTAAGTGGCCAATTTGTAGGTAGAAATGTGTTTATTATACTATACATTTAATCGAATTTCAGTGAGTCACTGAACAACTCATTGTTCTACCTTTAATCCATTTTATATCTCATAAAACAATTTTTAAGTCCATGCACTTTATTTTTTATAAAATAATGCACATCTGTCCTATTCTGTGTTATTTAGCCAATAAAATAATAATATAATAATATTTTTGATCTCAATTTATATCATTTTGGAACTACACTTATATAGTTATATGTGAATTTTTATATGATAACTAATGTTATTATTAAGAATGTTAGTGTTAATTAGGTATAAAAAAAAATCTAACTGTTGAAAAAATATGTTATTATAATCAATTATTTTAAGGTTAGCTAAATAATAGTTTGAATAATAAATTGTATTGTTTTTACTGTGTTACTATAATATACTAATATCCAATACTAACTTAGTTAATATATATTTGTATTGTTATTAAATAAGATAAGCCACTTTAAGATATATATTTAAGTCTAATCATTCTAATTCTGTATTTTATACTATTTACATACATTGACTTAAATTGTAACAATAATTAAATAAGATAAAATATTTGTGAAAAATTGTGAAAATTGGTCTATGACAACTGTGGATGAACATTTTCAAAATCTATTCTTAATATTTAAACTTTAATTACATTATATATTCAACAATATCTTAAAAATATTAATCTTATATATTTTACTAACTTTTCAAAAAACAGATATTTGATATTTTCATGAATCAATAATATTTAAGCATTTAAAGTACTAAAATGTCCTCACAACATTAATAAAATTCACTAAATACCATTATATTATAAAAACACATTAAACAATTTAACTCAGCAACTATCCCAATAATTTTATTGTATGAATTTTAAACTGATCTAGAAACATTTATTTTCTCATCAAATTAGCAAATGCATATCAATGATTTAAGTAACAATATAAAAATAAAACAAAATTAAGACAGATATGTTGAACCTTTTGGCTTTAATATTTTTATTTATTTATATATCTACACGTTTTAAAATGTTATTATTACATATTAAAGTAAATGTACATTATTCGATTTACCTAAAATAAGTAATAAATAATTTCTACTGCTCACCAAAGTGTTGTGTTCACTTTATTATTCGCAATATTATTCACATTGTTTGATTAAATTTAATTATATTTATCAAAAAATATTGTAAGATTGTTATAAATTAAACATATCAATATATCATAATATTATTATTATTACTATTCATTGTCTGAAAACAATAAAATGTACATCATACAATATGTATATTGTACTGCTTAATGTTTAATTTACTAATGGGGTATTCATACGGTGTTAAACATAATTTATTGTAAGGCAGGAACATGATATTAATTGTTGTATTAGCATTATATTATATGAAATAGTTAATTTTAATTATATATTGAAGCAAATAATGTGTACAGAATTCAATAAAGAAACAGTAACAATACCCATGTACCTGTACATCCAGTGGCGTATCCATAATGTTTTTTTAGGGGGCTCAGTTACATATTACATTAACAAAAAAATTATTAAAACTGCAAAATGAGCGTTTAAAATACCTATATTTAAAAATTGTAGAGGAGGTTGCAGTCCTCTCAGCCTTCGACCCTCCCCTCTCCTGCTGATACGCCACTGAATACCACAAATGATGACTATTTAAGTATACTTTAGTATTTGTATTGTAAACTTTTTTTTTTACATTTCTTTGTGCTCATTTTTATAATGATTTATTATAACAGGAATTGTTCATCACGTTTTATCTATAACAGATTTTCAAAAATATTCACAGAGGAATACAGGATCCCGATATTCAGTTTCATAAAAGCTAAATAAATAATATGGGCACTTTAAATTAATTAACCATTGATAAAATTGAACAAAAAATCATGTAATGTATCATATTTTGTTGTATATTGAATGTTTTACAAATTATTTGTACATTAATTGGTTGAAATATATTTTTATAATATAAATATACAAGTTATTAATTATTTAATATTTTAGACTGTAAACACAATATTATTTATCGTCTAGAGTACACTAGATTTTTCCTAAGTTCAGCCTCTGCTCTAAGTTGTCTCCACTCTGCAACTAATGAATGCCTATGAATTTCTAGATGTCTACTACTCATTGTTTGGCGATAGTCTGCACGTAAATGAGCCATGGCATTAAATTGAGCATGCCAATTATGCAAACCTAGAATTGTATAATAAATACATTTTTTTAATAATGATCAATTAATAAAAAAATAAAACAACAATAATTGTAAAAATCTTACTTAAATGCGATTTATATGGACTCAATAGGCTATATGAACGTTCATACGCTATTTGTCTCTCACGGAGTCTTATATTCAAATCCTAATTTATACACAAAATCCATAAAAATATAAAAAAAAAAAAATTAATCACAAATCATATATGAATTAATATTGTATAATTGTATATAATGCTTAAATACTTGAACGGGTTGAGTAGGCAACTTGTATCTGGGCTGTCGAGCACTTCTTGTTTCCATTGCAACAAAATCATCGACATGTAATGATGGTGGCCTTGATGTGTTGGGGGAACGGTTTCGGAACGTATCAGATCGTTGTATCGTACCGAGTCTACTAAATACTTTATGGCGTATTATAGGCGTAGTAGTGATAACTGTAAATGATCAATAATATAATGTATTTATTAATTTAAATTTTATTCTTAAAATGCAAGTAAAACCTTACCGGATGTATTTATATTGTTTTCTTTTTTTTCAATCGCTACAGGCTCTTGTTTATGGACTATTGGTTCTGGTTGGACAACGCAATCTTCAATTCTAAATAAATCATTTATTTTAACTTGGATATCAAAATCAGGCAAATCTGAGATAACTTCTTCGATGTTACACTCTTCCAAATTGTCAAAAGCATCAGTACACAAATCAGTACCTGGGTTTGTATAGTTGTCACTGTTGTTAACAACATAAAAAAGTCTATCTTTAAATGTGTGTGTCAAAAAGTCAACTGTAGTTAGTTGTGGCTTGGCAAGTTCTTCTACTGATTCTTGGTCATTATTTAAAAATTCTGACAGATGAGCTAAATGTTGATAACAAACTAAGTTATTATCTTTGTGCATAATTTCTTTCAGCAAACATAAAGGATGATCTTTGCCATAGTTTGACCAATTCAAGTACTCCCTCAACATTGATGAGTTCATAAATAATTTTCTTTTTGAATTATTGTCATTTTTAATACACACATTTAAAAGTTCTATAGTAGACATTAATGTATTCAAACAATGAATATCTTCTTTATTCCAGTTTTGCAATAGATTATCAAAAATTGTATAAAATGGTTTAGGAAATGAATCTAAAACCATTTTGAATTGATAAAATCCAAAATCGTTTTTTATAATCACTATACATGTTTTAATAGTTACAAACAATGTAGATAACTTAGAAGGAGATTCAAATGAGCTCAAAAGGGCATTTAAAATATTGGTATAGAACCATTTGTTAGGAACACTATCTCTAGGTAAGTTCTCTTCTGAATGACTACCAGTTCCACATAGTATGATATCAGCATCACATAAACATTGAACGAACAAAATAGAATTTCCTTGATCGTTTACTTTAATATTTTCACATATTTTGTAAATAATTTTTTTATAATTTTCATGTAATTTTTCATCATTTAATATTTGTAGCAATACAGTCTTGATTGTTGCAGATTTTTTATTGTCACATAATTGTGTTAGTAAATTTAAACATTGGTTGAAACAATTATTGTTATCAGCACTTACCAGTGCATCTAGTAGTGTCTGAGTAACTAACAAGCACGTGGATATGCTCAAATCAGCAATATTAATACATAAACATTTCAAAGGTTGTAATAATAAACTACTTGAACTCAAAACAGTAATAAGTTCAATCAAATTGCTGTTTATTATAGCCAAATGATCTATCCAAATGTTACGAAAAGATATCATGGTTGTAATAACTGATTGTTCTAAAGGTTTCATAGTTTGAATTGGTAACGGCAAAGGTAATAACTGACCTAAAAGTAATAACCCAGGGAAGAAAACAGATGGACAAGATAATGTCCATACAATTACTTCATTTGCCATCGAAGATCCAATTTTAATTTCTACATAAGCTTCAAGCGTTTTATGGATATCTTTAGAAACTTTGGTGGCATCTTCACGAATTATAGAACATTCAGGAACATTGTGCATTAAATTATATAGTTTCAATAATGTTTTGATAGGAGATAAGTCTTTGAATGCATCTCTCCGGGTTTGTATTAATAATGTGATCATACATCTTATCAACATCATTGATGGTCGAATGATGGATATTATATTCTTAGCTCTGTTACCAGTTAATTTCCAAATATTCACTGATGGCTGCTTATAATCTTCACATATTTGATCAACAATGGTCAACAAGGTTCCTAGCATATCATAGGAATACATTTGTAAAGTAATATATTTATATTTTAGTTCAATAAAGTCTTCCACTCCTTTAAATGCCGTTTCATCATTAGGCAATCCTAAGTATCTTAAAATTCTTAAACTAGTTATCAATGTTTTATTGAAGTTTAAGCAGTTATCTTTGTTATTTTTTACAATGGTACACAGTTCACTGACATCATCATGGAAAAAGGCAGAGTGTCTTGTTGATGGAAAGGTCCAATCAATTAAATCATTAAAACAATTGTGTTTGCATGATAGCTCATATATCAATGTGCCATACTTCTTTAAGTAGCTAACATCTTCTGCATTTTCCAAAATAATCTTCATTAAATCAAATGAATACATAATATGTAAATCGTCATTTTTTGATTTAGATTGTTCTATATATTTTAAAAAGTTTAATATTACATCTAAGTTGTCTCCCATAGTTAAGACATTCACAACAGCACATTTTCCAATTTTAGATTGAGTTAGCAAAAACATATCATGCAGAAAATCAACAGATTCCATTTGATCTAATTTGAAATTGTGCATTAAATTGCATTCCCAAAAATAGCTTAAATAATCTACAAGAGTTAAGACTTTTATTTGGTAAATAAGTGTTGATTTGAACAGAGTATTAACTTTATCTAGAACATTGATCAACCCATTTAACTCTTTATGCCTGCAGCCCAAATATCTGAGTCCATGGTCACAGTTCATTAAACTTTTCAAAAGTTTAAGTATATTTTCCTTTAGATAATCCTTGTCATTTGATTTGTCTAGTAGTTTTGTTAGACAGTTAATCAGTGATAAATCATCAAACAATCTATAAATAGTTGGATACACATCAAAATGAGTTAATGCTGGAGTAAGTTCGAACTGTGCGTGAGCTTGTAAAAACCTTTTAGGACAACCCATTAAAATCGGAGCTTTAATATATGTAGTAGTTATTTCTGCTAAACATTCTTGCAATAACAATTCTTGGTTTGAATCCAAAGTTTTTATATCTGTATTCATCTTTTGTAGCAATTCATAAAAATGAATTTTCCTTAAAATACTTGTTATTAAAAAACATACCCGAGGCCTTTGGTGTATTGACAGTATTTTGAGTAAGGTTTCATTTCCGTTGAGGTTATCAAAAACTTCATTGCATAAAAAAAGTCTTATAGGTTCTAAGCCATTGAGACTAGAATCTAACGCACGCAATATGTTAAGCTTCAGGGACAAACACATATGTTCGACAAAAAATAGATTAATTAATTTATTGTGAATTTGATGGTGCTTAATTAGATGCTCAGATAAATCTTCATTGTAATGGCAGAGTGCTTCGATCAATTGAAGGCCAATTTTCAAACGACGAAGAATTAATGTTGACATCGAAACATGTTCCTTTGAAGCAGACTCGAAATCGAGTGTTACATTCACCAAAGAAAATAACTTATGACAATATTCTGAAAAATAAAATGTATTTTATAATTATGAATAAATTATTTTGTAAAATTATTCTTGTAATTAACATAATATTGGTTTCATACCAGGAATATTCAAAATGTGACTTAACGTTTTAGGCAAAATAATAACAGTTCGTTCAGCAGTAATAATCCATTTTTCATTGATATCCATAATTTTTGATTGTAAATACTCCAAAGAATCCATGAGTTCAGATACTTCGCTACATTTAGAACCATCGCCTAGTTTTCTATGTATATATTCAAATAATGATAATGATGGATCTTGGATAATCTATGAAAAACAAAAAAATATTGCAAAATTATAGTAAATACTATATCAAATTAAAACAAAAACAAATAGTTTACTTACTCGCAGAGGAGGGACTTGGAACAGGGATGGGTCAAAATTTGGAACTATATCATCAGCGTATTGACTACAATTTTCCCCATCATCACTAGCCTAAAGTACAATATTAATTGAGTACAGTGACATCATGACAACTATTTATAAATTTATATTTGAGAACAATACCAAAGCACCATCTTCTTCGCTATCCATTGCAATATCGTCATCACTACTTATAGCTTCCAACAACATTTCTCCCTTCTTTTCGCTTGGTATGTCCATATTAATAGTTTCTTTTTCATGTGTTTCAGTTGTTTTTCCAGTGTCATTTTGCATAGCTAAAATGCAACGATTCGTTAAAAACTATACATAAATTTAACTGCATCAAATTAAAACCCATGATAGTTCCGTGCAGGTACTTATGTGCTAATATTATTTTGTAAAAATAAAACAATGTCATCTTACCATCTTTGATGTGTGATTCTGGTTCTTCGCTATAGTCTGTCACATGCCGTTGTGCGATGACATTATCACACGGTTCAATAATTTCTTGGAATTGTAATGCACTTTCATTTTTGACTATTGCAGTTGTACTGTCGGCCATGGTTTTGTGTTCCTTAGACGGTTCGTTTTCACATTCGTCAGACTGGAAATGCAAATCCAACATAGAACCGTCGGGTTCCGGGTTATTAGCCTCACCACAGTATGTTCTTTTCATTTTGCCATTTGAAAACGCCGATGGTGTCGACTACTGATGACTATAATTTAGTACGATATGGTAAGTTGTGACTGACTTCCAGGTCCTGGACGAATACTATATTCTTGTAGGCCGTAATTTCTGTCATGATCAATGAACACAGACATTGGAATATAAGCAAACAGTTAATACTATAAACATTTAACGATGACAACACAGGACACTGTTAAGTTTATTCTAATTTCTAAGACCGTGCTGGCATTTTATACGAACTGGCAAACGGCCAGCTATTGTCTATTTCTTATCAAAATATCAAATATAAATTTATTATTATCATTACAATAATATTATTGTTTATTTCCGCTCGACATTGCCGCTATACCTAATAGTTGCCTATTTACTCCTTAAGGAACAACACGAACAATAATAATAATATAATAAAATCATAGAACAATATAATATTTTGTTCGCCACTATTTTACAATTTGCAACAATGTCCTGTATTGTTGTTTATGGTATTAGAATGAGTAAGTAGTAGAAAAAATTGTTCGATTTTCAGCTTTAAGAGTTATGAAAGCAAATTATATCTAGTTTGTACTTTATGAAAGTCAAAATTGAAAATTCCCAGTACTTTTCTTAACTACCGGAAAAACTAAAAAAAAATCAATGTATATCTATAATCTATAATACCATTTTTTAGTTTTTTGCTACGGATATCAATGAAACAATTTTAATTCGATTAAAAAATTTTAAAATTGAATACAAGGTTCCACAAGAGTTAATTTATACACATTTAAGGTTCAAATTTTCACAAATTTTGACATTCATAAAAATCTCGAAAATGTACAAATTATTTGGTGGTTACAAATTCATAAAATTATTAGTTTTTATAGCTAAGGATTGAAAATTAATTCATAAAAAAGTAAAACTTGGAAGTAGTTTATACTTTGATCGAAAAAATATATTTTTATATTTTCAGTTTCTTTATAGTCATTTAAAATTCAGATATGGACGAAATTACAAATTAAAACCAAGAATAACAATTTTAGTAATTTTGTTCTAATCTAAAATAGTATACGTCAAACTTTTAAATCATATTAAGTATTATATTTTGTACACACAGTAGAGTAACTGTGCTACAATAACGACAATTACCACAATCTATTTAGAATAGAATAATAGATGATTTAGTACCACCGCCTCCACTGCCGCCAGTGTCCATGCCGCTGGACGAATCTGAGCGTGTGGCGTACGCAGTAAGTACCTTCTTATATACCAAGCGATCTATCTGAAATAAATTAATAAATTACAAAAAATACGCTTTTCTCGTGTACAGGTAATTATTATATATATATGTATATTATCGTGTATATACCTTCCTATAGGACAATGTCCGATTTGTCGACGGGAGCAGTTTTCGGACGTTAAAGTTCTGCATGTAAAACCCTCGATCATCACTGATAATTTCGAGGATCACTTACAAAGTGCTAGAACAATTGCAGATATCGTTTACCATTAACTGCATTTCGATATTGCGGTCATATCAACACCGTCAATATATTATTTAATATAGGTAGACTGACTTAAAAAATTACATACCAGACTTAACACGTTTACACAATAGGTACCTATGTATTATGTATATTCAACAGTTGCCTTCATTTTCATAGCGGCTATCATAATGTTGTACTATTCGTCCATCCATGATTCATAATCTCTACTTGTCTAATCAAATAAAAAATATATAAAAAAAAATGTATATTATTAATAATATAATGTATTTATATATTGTAATAATATCGCAATTCGCAACATTATATCGGTTTTAATTGCACCATATAATTTAAGTTCGTCGGCAGATAATAGTATATCACGTTATTCGAAAAATTGAATATCATTATAATGAACAATTTAAATAAGAGAGCCGTGGGAGTTATAAAAACTTCGAGCAAAACATAAATGTCTATATTAAATATATTGCTTTCCATTTGACAAAAAAGAGTTTAGCCATAAATCAGTCACCGTTGAATAATCATCGTCATCCCCAAATGTCTGTCTCATCGCTATATCGAAATGCAGTAGATGGTAAACGATATCTTCAACTATTCTATCACTTTCTAAGTGTGTCTCGAGATCATGGGTTATCAGCGAGGATTCTATAAAACTTGTATGTCCGAAAACAGCTTCCGGCAACCAATCAGGCATTTCCCTATATGAAGGTATCTGTACACGAGAAAAGCCCATTTTTGTAATTTATTTATTTCAGATAGATTGCTTGGTATATAATTAGATACTTACTGCGTACTTCAAACGCTCAGGTTCGTCCAGTGGCTGGGGCAATGGTGGCAGCGGAGGTGGTGGTAATAAGTAATCTATTCTTAATAGATTGTGGTAATCGTCGTTATTATAGCACAGGTACTCCAAATTAAATATTTGATTTTGTTGTTCCTATAAACAAGAAAATAGTATTTTAATTCTATATTTCAAGGATTTTTAGTGGACATCAAGTCTTGAGCCCTATTATAGTAATTAGTTATTTAAGTAATTTAATAAGTTATAAATGTGTTTCAACTACTCCATTTTGTAACCACACCATTTTTTTTGTGTATTTTTGACGTTTTTAATGCATTTTTAAATTTTTTAAGACATGTTTTACCTATTTCTCGTATTATGACTAAACAAAATTTACTCCAATGAAATATAAACAACAAACATAACATAGTACAACGTAATATAAATCATTTTCAATTTCAACTATATAATATAATCAGGTAATCTGGTTTTAAATCAGAAAAGTCTGAAATTTATCTTTGAGTCATTTTTTTTTATATTTTAAACGGACCTATACAATTTTACACGTTAAATGTATTTTTTGAAAGGACATTTTTTTTGATATTTTTAGGGGATTTAAATCCGAGTCCTAGTGGCTAGTAATAACTAATATGTAACTAATTTTCTACTTAATCTGTCAAGAAGTTCCATCACTGGATGAATACTTCTCTCAAGCCTCCAACCTATCAACTCGCACAGCGCTTGTACTCATTGTAAAAAAAAATAATTTACATTGTATAATAAATTAATGGAACAAAAAAAAAATGTTCTACTTAGCTAAGATTGCACACATTATAGTGTTAAAACAACTCAAAACTATGAACTTTAACAGGCAACTCCCGGAAGGGGGCAGGACGGCCGGTTGTGCAAATGTGGACCATCTAAGAATTTTAATTATTTGGATTTTTCAAATAAAAAATAAAATATAAAAATTCCTTCCCTGTTAATTTATAGTTTATGTCCATGATCATGCCCAATATAATAAGTACTTATTCTAAGAAATCGTCGCCTGTCGCACTGTACTGGGTACAATCACGAAAGATCGATAATGCCACGCGTCTATTAATACAATTATTTTGGTCTCTAATGATATTATTATCTCGGCCTCGCTATACAGCTATTATTTAAGGGGCAACATTTAGGCAATTTTTAATCAATAATATAAGATTTAATTTTTACAAAGTGTTCAGTATGATCTATAGACAATTTTCTGCCAAGTTCAAATTTTTTTGTTTGAATAAAATCGAACAACGTAAACTAACTTCAATTTTGTCAAAACTTAAGGTCTTTTGAGCTAAATTGTACGGTAGTAGCGAGAGGTGATGCCCATAAACTATGGTACAATATTATGGGTATGTTAGATCAACTTATTATTATAATAAATTGTAGTATATACCTATTGTATGTCTGTATCAAAATAAAATATTATGATAGTATAATTATAATTGTACTCTTGTAAGCCAACACTATAAATATTGTTTATTGCATTGTTATACACTTATATTCATATTTTAATTGCATTGTAAAACAATTATATTTAATGTTTAAAATTGCAATTACAATTTTAAAATTAAGTAATGATAAACTAGTTAAAAATTATATGTGCTACACCAAACAAAAATATATTTTCTGTAACTCCAAAGCTCTACTTAGGTTATGTTATGATATTAAAAATTAAACTAATGTATCAATATAATTTAATGTTAATAATATAATACAAGAAAAACGATTCTGAGCGGAGACGGTTTTTCAGTCTGAATATTTTATATTTTTATTATTTATTATGTCCTGTAAGTTGAATTAATATTATAATATTATTATCATTTATTCGTTTCTATGTGGATAAATAAAGCACTAGAAATTAAAATCTCATTTTTAGTGATTTTTCGTAATTTGTCGGTTGTTGGCATTCAATATCTATTGAGAAAATCGAAAAAATACCTCTTTAAAGTACCATATTGATCCAATTTACTAAAAGATAAGGTACTATATGTTGAAATCGAAGCACTCCTTCCAGTAGAAATTTTGTATACAGAATAAAAATAAATAAATAAACACATTGTTGTAAAACCACTAGCTTCCTCACTCCGCTCAGAATCTAAAATATGTTATCTAATTATTAGGTAATCAATATAAATTATGAATCCTTATAATTTAAAAAATTCATCATCGGCTTGTATTGGCACTAAAAATATTTTGCACCTATAGTGAGCTAGGTACTTCTCAGCGGGCGTGCCTGAACTTTAATGATAAATTAATATCTACCTATAATACAACGATAGAGAGTGTTTAATACTCTAATATAAAAGTACTTACGTCTTCATCTTCAGCGTCATCTTCTGATTGGCCCACCTCGTTTAATCTGTCCAAATCAACATTCAAGCAGTCATCGGCCAATGTATTTTTATCGACCGGATTTTCTACAGCACAGGTCATAATTCATAATATTGTATTGATACAATTAATATAGGTACTATTAATATACTATTAATTATGTTTTGTAGTATTGACTTAAATATTTATGTATACGATCGTAACTCCACAAATTGTAAGCGTTCTATACGGAATACCGATAACTTACCGATGGCATTATGTTTTTTATTGGGATTATCTCCGTCATCTTCTGGTGACCGTTTTCGTTTATTGCACATGTTTCTTTTTATGTGTCTTTTCTATTGGTTTGGCAATAAAGTTTGTTTTTTGACATCGAAAACAACCTGTCTCGTATAGTATCCGTGGTCATCGCGTTTGTGTACTTTTTTCGTTTTCAGCCATCGAGAAAATAATAAGTTATTAGTATTTTTACTATTATACATTTTTACGCATATTCACGCTTATAAACAAATATCGACTATCGTAATATTTAGCTGTTCACGCGAATATCTGTGATTTAACTAATTAAATTTACCTGCGTTTTTGGACACTGCACTTGGCGCTGCATTTATATGAAACACTTAAGTGGCTCTTTGACCAAAAAGCCAGACAAAACTGAATGGATTTGGTTTGATGGATTTTAGTTTTGAAAACGGATTACGATTCATCAACAATATTATTAGGTTTGTATAGAGGTGATTTTTAATATACCGAATGTTGGTTTGTCATTGGTTTCAACCATTTAGCAATTTTAACGACGACGACGATTTCGCGGACGACTGGTCGGGCGAATGGTCATCAAATTCGGACAAATTGTCGAACATCTCGATGTTCGACACTGAGTTAATCTCCACGACTTGATTGGAGTTTTTGGACTCAGAGTGCAACTCGTGTCGAACATCTAATCTGACTCATCGTCTGCAGAGATGTTCGACAATTTGTCCGAATTTGATGACCAATCGCTGGACCATATTTCTAAATTCTAATACACGCAGCACTGGACGTATAAGTATGCTAATTTTTGCAAAATAACTATTATTAATTAAACTATTTATGATTATTATTTATTCATAACATACAATACCAAAATTATTCACGTACGGTTGTTCAGTGTTCTTTATTTTTAACACATATAGGAAGCTTATTGTGTACCTAAGCATTAATGCATTAACTATAATAACCAAATTATTTGTTGTAGACATATTTTTATTTTTTTTTCATTGAGCTTAAGCCCGGCAACTTAGGCCATTAGCTATTTTTGTTTTTGTTTGTAGGTTTTTTGTTGGTAGGGGGAGGAACACGTGTGTGTTTGTTTTGGCAGAATTTTTGATTTGGGCACCCGTAGGTATCTGCCATGCCCGGTGGGGAATGGTGGCACTTGTTCTCCGGACGCCGTGACTTGCCCGAAGAAAATTTCTGCCCATGGCCGAGGTATCGAACCGGTGTTGGTGTGCGTCGCAACCGACGCCTTAAGGTACGTTTTCCCTGTAGCGTCTGGACGCGGCGTCTAGCGTTACTACTGGTCTGGACGTAGGTCGGCGTCTGACACGGCCGTGCTGTTCCACTGTTTGACGCTGCAGGGAAACCGTAGCTTAGTCCGCTCGGCCACTACGTCCCCCTTGACGTGTATATATGTGTATCTACAACTAGTGTTGGGAATAGATAACTAAAAAATTATCTAGATAAGATAAGATAATTTTAACAAAATATTATCTAGATAAAAATAAAGATTACATAAATGTAATTTATCTATAGATAAATATAAATACAACAATACATTTATCTAGATAAATATCATTTTTTTACACTTATTTTTATTGTTTTTTAGTATTTTTGTAATTTTAGATTTATATCAATATAATGACATAATATTTATAATAACAACGGATTGAGCCTTTGAAATACAGTTTTACGAAGTTAATTTTAATTTATTTTTAAAATGGATGGGGAAATAAACCTATACCTAGTTAATTTTAATATGCTCATTATGGCTTTACTCCGTGCCACGAGAGAAGGAACCCGTTTCGCGCATGCAGACTGACGGCAGCTAGCGTTACTATAAAAAAAATAAAAATAAATATTTCACGCTGTAAGCCCGCATGCAGATTCTCGTATTATCGTAATACCGTCGTTGTAATAATAACAAGAAATATATTCTTCTAATTTTATAAATAATTTATATTATATTAGAATTTTAGTAACATTGGTTTTATAATTTTGTAGGGGCACTAAATCCTGTACCGAATAAAGCACACCAAATTTACGTAACAAAACCGGTTTTGCCCGTGGCCGCCCGGTGCGCTCTTATTTGGTACGGAGTATTATAATATTTATCTAGATAAGCCCATTTTTTATCTAAGTTAAACATTAGATAAATCGTAACATAATTATCTAGATACTTTAAAAGATAATTTATTTCAAAAAATCTTATCTAGATAATTCCCAACACTGTCTACAACAATAGTTACAACCACGGACTAAGATATATATATTACTTATATCTTAGGCCGTGGTTACAACTATTTCTTTACTAGATTTTCAATAAGTAAGTAACGCCTACTAAATTGTTACATTGAAATTTGAAAAATATTAAAAATCCTTAGTCAAAGTTTTTTTTTATAAGCATTTAAATTTCAAAAATTGACAAAATATGGAAAAAATCACGAAAAATAAATTGACTAAGGATTTTTGATATATTTTAAATCTCATTGTAACAATATAGTAGGAGTTAAATTTTCAAGTATTTTTACTCAACAAATAAAGTTTTATTGACATTCATAGAAAAAAATACTAATTAAATTGGAAACTGAAATTGTCCGTAAACAGCTCAAAACAAATCAAAATATTTTGAAAATGTTATCGTGTATAGAAAATGGAAATATAAAAAACCATTGAAAATTTCATGTATCTACGGTAATTTGTTTTAATGTTACACCAAAAACCAAATTCAATTTTGCGTAAAAATTCCCGTTTTTCCTTAATTTTTCTTTTGTTTTTCACGGCGCTTTTGAAAATTACTGGGAATTTTATATTTTGACCTCCCCAATGCACCAACGATATTCACTTTCCAATCGAACAAGATACTGAAGTTGATAATCGAAGCATTATTTCGAATACTTATCGTGTACACAGACACAAAAATAAAAATAATAAAAAAAAAAAAAAAAAACACATCATTGTAAAATCAATACATTCATCGTTCCACTCAGAATCTAAAACTAACTTTTTTTTAAACTGAGTTAAGTTAGAAAATAAAATATAATTTTTTGAAGGACATACCTATAACCATTGTCTATAATCAATGTTATTACTGTATTACCTAGTACCAAAGGTGGGCATTAACTAGTTAAAAAGTTAATTTTTTTTTAATTTTTTAACTTAACTAGTTAGTTTAATTTCTAATCAAATAGGTAACTTAGCTTTTCTCAGTTGATTTTAAAAAAATCCATCAAGTTAAAAACATTTTGAAATTTTTCGTTTATATACGTAAATATTACTATATCAGTATAAAATAAAAATAATCCAATACAAAAACACAAATATTTCTGTTCTTTTTCTTGATAACATAATTTAGTGTATATTCATATATTTTATTAAGTTATAAATTATATATTATGCGAATTGCAATTATAAATGTTTTTAAAAAAATAATAATTTTAAATTACAAATTGACAATTGTTATGTTTTAATGTTATATAACTTATATTATTCAATTGCTATATGATATAAAAAATATATTTGTTAAATTAATAATTTGAGATAAGTATAGTTTAAATTAGTAAATAATAGTAAAGTAAAAGTAAAAAGGTATACAGTGTACATTATGATTAAAGTTTAATAAAATTGTTTTTTATAATTTATAAATTAGAAACTAAAAAGACACATTCACTCTTTATGTAATTTACATACTATAATAAAAAAAAAACTAACTTTTTTTTAAACTGAGTTAAGTTAATATTTTTTTCTATATTAACTTTTAACTTATCGAGTTAAATTTTAACTTATAGATCTTGTGTCCTCTTAACTTAAATTAACTTGAGTTAATTATTTTCATTAACTTGCCCCCCTTTGCCTAGTACTATATGTATAATATCGGAAAATTGAAAAGAAGCACACAAGTATCTGGGATTTTAACACTTTTGTACGATACGATTAATTTTTTTCAAAATCAACTCATTTTGGCGCTTAAATCTTTCATCAATTTAAATATTTAATCATCGGCTGTTATTAAAAATATCTAATGAGAATTTTATACTGTATAGTGTATACCCATCTACGTCAGTCAATATAGTACAAGATTCTGGGTCGAGGTTTCGAGTCCCACAGTCCCACGTTGTGCACCACATGGCATTTTGGTTTTCTGTCCCGTTGTTCTCGGCGGAATCATTGTAGCACTAAAATTCTCATTCTCAAAAGTAGGATAAAAAAATCGAAAATTATTTTTTTTTTTTTGTCGATTACTGCCTATATCGTACTGTGGGAAAAAGTTTTTTGCATATTGTGAATTATGTGAAAACTAAAACCACAAAAAAGACTGCAGATGATTACAAATTAATTAAAAAATACGATGTTGTAAATATATCAGGGATTGAAAAGTTAGTAGTTCCAGTATCCAAAAGTAATTTAATTCAGTATTATGTTTACAACGAACAATTGTTTCAACTTCTTAATGAAACACATACATCTGTGGAACATGGAGGTAGAAACCGTATGGAGTATGAATTGAACTTGAAATATAAAAATATAACAAAGGAGACTATAATGATATTTTTAAATTTATGTGACCACTGTCAAAAAAAAAGCAGTACAATTAAAAAAGGTTTAGTTGTAAAACCTATACTTTCATCAGAATTGAACTCTCGCTGTCAAGTGGATTTAATAGACATGCAAGCTCAGCCTGATGGCGATTACAAGTTTATAATGGTCTATCAAGATCACCTTACGAAGTTCGTAATTCTTAGACCGTTAACTCATAAACGTGTTAATTGATATTTTTACAACATTTGGAGCCCCGGCAATTTTGCAAAGTGATAATGGAAGGGAATTTGCCAATAAAGTTATTATTGAGTTGTGTAGTATGTGGGGAGAACTTAAGATTGTCCACGGAAAGCCTTGACACTCACAAAGTCAAGGGTCTGTTGAAAGGGCCAACCAAGATATTCAAAATATTCTCGCAACATGGTTAGCCGATAATAATTCCAGAAAGTGGAGCGAAGGTCTTAAATTTGTTCAATTTATGAAGAATCGGAGTTTTCACCATGGTACAAAACGTTCGCCATACGAAGCTATGTTCGGAACACATGCTAAAGTTGGCCTAAAATCAACCCAAATTCCAATCGATTTAATTTCTACTTTAAAATCGGAGGAAGATTTAGAAAAAGCTTTAGGTTGTGGAATTAATATCGAAAACATAAACGAGAAGCACGAAAAAAGTGATGGAAGTGATAAGGACAGTGCAAAATAACTTTTTTCTAATGAAGATGAAAACGATCAAATAAAATTGAGAATAGAATCAATTTCTTCAAATCGATCGAATTCTGCTGAAAATCTTAAAGTACAAGCTAACAAAATGAAGAGTTCATCTGAAGAACGTTTTTTTCCAGGAAAAGAAGGAGAAAATGTTAAAATAAAAATTCCTGATGTGGATCGAGCAAGATGTGATCTTCGGTGTATTCTGGGAGTTATACTTTCTGGTAATTAATCTTAAAATTATAAAATAATTTTTATATTAATAATTTTTTTTTGATAGTAAACGATAACTTGTATGAAATTGGAACAAAAGAGGGCAGACTACATCAACTATACAGTCGGCATCAATTCACAATATGCAAAGAGGTGTTTATCCAGGCTGATGATGTACCACCAGTACAAATTTTATTAAGAGAAGTGGCAAGAAAATCTTCTAATTTGGGTGGCCAAGGGTACGATAGGTGTACTTGCAATACATTGTGTAAGACCAACCGGTGTAAATGTAAAAGATCTGGTCGTCTTTGCAACTCAAAGTGTCATAATAGTGGTGTATGTGGTAATAAATAAAGCAAATAAATAATAATGGTAATTTAATAATAAATAAATTAAATATTAAAGCTGTGCAACTTTATTTATTTTTAATTTTTTATATAATATCCAATATTTAATCTACTGTGCCCAAATCTAATTGGGCACTGTATACAATGCCCGGGCAACGTTAACTTATTCCGACTTTGCCCTTAAAAATCGGGCATTGTGCACAATGCCCGACTTTCTACTTTGCCCGTAACATATATATTATTATCCAGGAATATGTCATCTTCATCGCCATTTGTGAGCTGCAATTAATGCAAATATATTTAAAAATATAATAGGTATACAAGAAATGTTAACACATATAAGTTATATCGAATTAACGCACTATACACTAAACAATAATTTAGGTAGGTACCGTACATTTTTTAACATGTAACTATCTACCGGAAGTTTATTAAATTTTTACTTCACGAGATATAACACTTTGTAAGAGACGATAATACAAACTGAACAGCACGAAAGTTCTAGACACATGATATCGGGTCTTCTGTAAAATCTATTCTCTCACCTCGCTGTATCCGCAATCTACCGTAGCCTACCTGATAATATACTGTTCACATAACCATAAGCGAAATTCACGGGCAACGCCACACGGGATGGCTAAAATATATAATTAAAACATTATGTGATTTTGCTTCTACACCTATGCACAGCGAATTACACTCAAAGGGAGTTAATTAATCACAATTTTATGTTTGGGTTATTCAGCTAGTAATTACATAATTGAAAAATAAACCAATGATCATAAAATGGTTCATGTAATTAATAATTTATTATATGAATACAAAACAAATACATAGTTATTAGTTATGATACAAAATAGTAAATATAAGTGCAAAATAGTAATAATACAAAACAAATTCATATATTATTTATATAAATATGAGGTCTCCTCTCAGATCACCACGCTCTTGTACCGAAATGTGATAATAATAGTTAGAAATACGCTTGTTTAGCTGAAGTTGAAGTCATTGAGTGAACAGGCGGACGAAGAACCGCTTTGTTCGTTTCCACATGGACGGACGTTTGCGTTTGTTCGTTAATTTGCGAGTGCTGCGTTCCTCCATCGCTGTTCCAGGACGATGTCGTTGAACCGTATTTAGAATTATTTCTGCGTTACTCGAGACCACCTCGGTTTGCGGCGATTCATCACGACGGATACTGGCCTGCACCAATACGATAAGTCGGCGGAAAAGGTCGGTCGTTCAATCCATCATCGGACCGTCGTGTCACATGTGTTCATATTTGGTCGTAATATACCTAATACATATTTAATGTGACATCCATAAAGTGTATAACATCTCATGTTATCATAAACAAAATCGTAATAATTATTTTATATTACAAATTACATAAGGAGACATAACAAAACATAGACCGTGGACCCCCGACAAGAGTATCGCGGACTCCAAGGAAGCCGCGGACCAGGTCAAGATCCGCTGAAACAGAACATTGAACAATATTAATAGGTACAGAGTAATAATGTTTGATGTACTTAAAATAAACTGTTCCTAATCTTACAACAAATAAATAATCTGGTCTCAAGTGTGCAAAAAAGTTTTTAATTCAGGAATAGATATATTCATATTGCGCTTAAAACGGGTGCAATGAGAAATATTGTATAAGCTAAATGAAGCTTACGCATATTTTTTTATCAGCTCACGAAAAAAGTACTTTTTTTTGTTTATTTATAGCAAATACTATGGTACCTACTAATGATACTAATAATACGAGACGCTTGATTAAAAAGCGATTTTATTTTATTCAACATTTTTATCAACCCCATCAGTAGTGAGAAATTGAGTTGTTGATTTTTTTCAAACATTCATTAGTCATTACTGAACCATCCTTTAAGTAAACCATATTTTATATTATTTTATAATATAGATCAATGTTAAAACATTATTATCTTTATTGATATTGAAAAGTATGCTATGTAACAGTCAATGTCATAATCACTCGTGAAAAATAAAATAAAAATATTTGTAATGTAATAATATTTTGTTAAAATATAATTTATTATTTATATAATAAAATATAATATAGTACGTATAATGATGGTTTATGAAAAATAAAATAAAAATATTATTTTGTAATATAATATGATGTAATTGGTATATTTTTGTTCATAAAACAATATAGAAAAGTATAGTTATAATCAGGGCTAGGATTTATATGCAACAGCATGTTTTTTTTGCTAGGTACTTCTGATTATTGATTTTGTCAGTAATGTCCACGAATCACCTCATGATGAGATAAATGGTGGTATTTTTATTTTGTATGTTTTTGCATATTTTGGATAAAATGCATATTATTGCATATAATGAATACAATTAATATTATTGCATATTTCGATTATAAGAATGTAAAAAATGCATTTTTTATAGTATATTTCGTAAAACTTGGTTTTTTTGTCAAATATAAATTTTATTTCATGTAACACGCACGTAGTTAACGTGAATTATACATTTTATTTCTAAATTATATTATTTTAAGACAAACAGCCTATCATTGATGTATTTTTTTTGTAACTATATTTTAGTGTTTATCTTATAAAAAATTAAATGCATATTTTTGCATATTTTGGTATATAAAATGCATGTTTTACAATTTTTTATTGCATATAAATCCTAGCCCTGGTTATAATACTATATAATTAATATAACAATTTTGTTTTACGACAATTACACAAAGTAGGTGTGTAATAACACAAAATAGGAAATGTCCATTTCATGAAATAGATGTCCATATAATGTATTTTCGTCAAAATTCACGATCCGGACTAATTTCACTATCTGGAAATCCAGTTCATGAAATGAGTGATTCCACTATGTGGTTATTACTTGTCAATAGTTTTTGTACATTTTGAATAATATCAGGGTACATGGGTACAGGTATTTATTGTGGTTTTTGGTAAAAACATATATAATAGTATTATGATGATATTGAATCATGAAGTTGTGTTGGCGCAATGATGTAGATATCATTACATTTAGATGTAGTGAATCGTAATATAAGCATTTCTCATTATATGTATATTGTACATGTATCTATGTATATATGTGTCTATCTACATTATTATCATA
Source organism: Acyrthosiphon pisum (assembly GCF_005508785.2). Classification (NCBI taxonomy): domain Eukaryota; kingdom Metazoa; phylum Arthropoda; class Insecta; order Hemiptera; family Aphididae; genus Acyrthosiphon; species Acyrthosiphon pisum. Next base: position 1,814,746 of record NC_042495.1, on the reverse strand, counting down.
TATATATATATATATATGTAACCGAGTACCCGTGGGAACGAGCACGGCAATAGCATATTATGACATTCCGCTGCGTGGACAGTTTTGGTAGCCACAGCGCGTCTATAGTCCGCGCTCGTCCCCAAGCGGAGTCAGTCGTATTCCAGCAGGATATCTGTCCCCATCTCATGTACATTAAATTGTTTTATATTGTTTAAAATATAAGACATTATAGTCTGTTTCGCCAAGCGTACTTTATTTGATTTGCCGTCGTGTAGACGTACATACAGCACGTGTGTGCACACTGCACACCGGTATTTTTACGGCACTTGCATTATTTACATTGGTCACGAGTAATCGAAATAATTGTAATTTATTACGTTGCAATCACAATTTTCTCGTCACAGCCATATCGACCATAACATATTATTCTTCTGCCATTATTTAGTCCTCAACTGCAGTCCTCGGTGTAAGTTGTTGGGCACATGACACGTTTCCACGACTCACGATATAGCTCATATTATAATATTATACTGTAGACGGTGTAACATACAGATCTACCTTTTTCATCGAAACGTCCTGTCATCGTCGTATTTGCCGATTTTCAATCGATTGGGTTTGATCGCATTGTATTATTCGTGAGTACAAAATACCTATAATATATAATATGCATTACGTTCATAGGTAATTGAATATATTAAAAATAATATTGTCTACATAATAATCAATAATAATACGTAAAACATGTTTTGCAGTAGTATGCATTGTGTATATATTTTCACTATTGTTATGATATGATATAATATATATATGTATTATATATCATATAAATATATAATAATTTATGCCATTATATATTATATTATATTGTTATTAACTTTTGAGTCAATACTTTCTTATCATAGATCGGAGCTTGAATCGGTTTGTGGTATAGGTAATCAAGAAATAGCATACAATTAATCTAAACTATGTTATAGTTATGCTATGCTATTGATTATTTATTATTTTTATTATTATTAACTATTACTGCTATTTACTAAACCATTTAGTTATCCTTAATTTACATTAAATCAATCAGAATTGACTCAATTTACGAAGTTTATTTAATTTATTTATATTTTTTATAATATAAGGTTATAGGTAGGTACCTAAATCGATTAATTATAGCTATCGCAGGCGATTCCAGTATAAGAGGGTCACAACCTAAAATAGGAGGAAATTCGAGTGAATAATATTTTTTGAAATCGGGAGGCAATTCGGGTAACACTTAAAAAAAAAATTCATGGGGGACAATTTGAGGGTAAGATGGGAGGCAATTCGTGAGCGCCCGATTTTAAATCATTCAGACAGTGTAGAATATCGGTTAGTGAAACAAGCTATGAAAATTGAAAAATTGCTATGTCGTTCTATTGTTTCTATTGTGGCAGTGACCCACAGCACTTTTATTAGATTTACATGACGAGTTTATTGTCTGATAACTATATTTAAAATCGCGTGATGTGAGCCATTTTATTGACCTATATATTATTATTATCAAACTTTTAGGTACCTATAAGAACATTATCTGTGGACTGTGCTTAATCGTCGGTTGTTATTCGATATTTTAATTTTCAAACGATATAATATGAGCATTTTTAATTTGTGATATTTCACAATATACCCATATTCTATTGCAGGTTGAAAATTAAAAATATCGAAAAACCGGTGACGCAATAAGGTAATATGTTCCTACCGAAAAGTTAGATAATAGGTCCATTCGCTCTAATATTTACTATAGTGCAGCGGTTCCCAACCCATGGGCCGCGAGCAGCAAGGTATTGGGCCACGAGCCATAGGTATAATATTAAATATTACCTATATATATTTAAAATAATATTATTATATATTTTTTGTTATATTTCTGATCATAATAATATTTAATAAATTTTAACTATAGTGTACAATAAGTGTACAATTAACGATACGATATTGAACGTTTGAACATAGTTTTATCTTATATATTATATTTCGTTGATTATTAATAGGTTTCTGCTATTTGTAATTTTTATCGTATTTATCGTGCACGACGTGTGGGTTGCGATAAACTTAATAGGTCTTTCGATTTCGTAAATTGGTAAACTAGTTATTTTGCGACAGTGGTTGTGTGTTTATTTGTCGATGTGTAAACTAACAAGTTTTAATCCAGATATTGACTTTCTCGTGAAGAACAAGCAATATCAAAAATCACTTTAAATTGTTTATCTTGTGATAAAGTTGAATTAAGTTTTTTTTAATAAACAATTGTTTTTTTTTTTTAATTTTTTATTCCTAATAAGTAATAACTATATATACATGTATATATATAATATATATTATATATAATAATTTTATGAAAACGTATATAGGTATGCTATGGGTGGGCCTCAAATATTTTTTTACAAAATATTAGTGATCCACTAAACTAAAAAGGTTGGGAACCGCTGCTATAGTGAATGAACAATTGTTATGTCGTTCGTTTATAAGACGGAGACAACAAATGCATGCGTAGCATCCTCTTAAATGTATGATAGGTACATAGGGTGGACCAAGAAAGGTTAGTCGGACTGTCTGAGAGTCGGTACGGGAACGTCAGACTACGTTGAGGCGTGAGAACTTCAACTTGTAATTCTTGCCAGCGTTTTAGTTTTTTGGAATAAAATATAATTGTGTGACATTTGTTTTTATATTCGTTGAACACTTTAAACACTTTTACGCGCGTATACCAAGACGTGTTTGTGAGTGTATACGAACAGTAGGTACTATCGTGGGAATCAGGAATTTCGGCACGGCTGTTTCGGCGCAAAAAATATCGGCGCTGGTCATTTCGGTGTGGGGATATGTTGGCGCCGTAGGTGTTTTAATATACAATTTTAAAAAATACAAAATAAATAATATTATTTTAGTATTGTATCATTATTCCAATATTATACAATTTTAAAAATAAAAAATAATAATAAAGTTTTATGCCTAGTCATATTGTCTTCGCGCCGAAACAGCCGTGTCGAAACGTGGTTGTGCCGAAATGTCTTAGACCCTTCAGATATCATTACACCCGATACCTCTGTACTAAGTCGACGGACATGATTTAATGCATTTTTATTATAATAAAATGCATATTATGCCTAGTAATAATCCGACTCAGTCGTTTCATTTATTTCTATATTATAATGGTAATAACCGTACTCTCACACAAACAATTACACACACAATAGTGGGTCTAGGACATTTTTCAGCACAGTCATTTCGGCACACGTACAGAGTACAGGTGTATCAAGTATCATTTGGGTGCAATGAATATATGTTATAAGAACACTGGCGCGACATTCGAAGACGCCGAATGTGTAAAAGACTTTTAGCATATTATTATATTTAATATTTTTCTTATAATAATGCAATTATATTATACCAGTGAACAAATATAATATTATAATGGTAATTTAAAAACATTAGGAATCAGCGGGGAAGGGGCTAATACGTATAGGTCGAAACGGTGTGTGGTCGTTGTATGCTGACATAACTGCGAATAGCGATTTTAATACCTATTATTATAATTCTCATAATATAGTACGATTATGTCATCCGCTGCAATATTATTTTTTATCTTTTATTATTCTTTCTTTGTCCTGCAGGTGCATCGAAATATGCAAAAAACCTTTTTCCCACAGTATGATATAAGCAGTAATCGACAAAAAAAAAAAATAATTTTCGATTTTTTTATCCTACTTTTGAGAATGAGAATTTTAGTGTTACAATGATTCCGCCGAGAACAAGAGGACAGAAAACCAAAATGCCATGTGGTGCACAACGTGGGACTGTGGGACTCGAAACCACGACCCAGAATCTTGTACTATATTGACTGACGTAGCTGGGTATACACTATACAGTATAAAATTCTCATTAGATATTTTTAATAACAGCCGATGATTAAATATTTAAATTAGTGAAAGATTTAAGCGCCAAAATGAGTTGATAAGAAAAAAATTAATCGTATCGTACAAAAGTGTTAAAATCCCAGATACTTGTGTGCTTCTTTCCAATTTCCCGATATTATACATATAGTACTAGGCAAAGGGGGGCAAGTTAATGAAAATAATTAACTCAAGTTAAGTTAAGTTAAGAGGACACAAGATCGATAAGTTAAAATTTAACTCAATAAGTTAAAAGTTAATATAGAAAAAAATATTAACTTAACTCAGTTTAAAAAAAAGTTAGTTTTTTTTTATTATAGTATGTAAATTACATAAAGAGTGAATGTGTCTTTTTAGTTTCTAATTTATAAATTATAAAAAACAATTTTATTAAACTTTAATCATAATGTACACTGTATACCTTTTTACTTTTACTTTACTATTATTTACTAATTTAAACTATACTTATCTCAAATTATTAATTTAACAAATATATTTTTTATATCATATAGCAATTGAATAATATAAGTTATATAACATTAAAACATAACAATTGTCAATTTGTAATTTAAAATTATTATTTTTTTAAAAACATTTATAATTGCAATTCGCATAATATATAATTTATAACTTAATAAAATATATGAATATACACTAAATTATGTTATCAAGAAAAAGAACAGAAATATTTGTGTTTTTGTATTGGATTATTTTTATTTTATACTGATATAGTAATATTTACGTATATAAACGAAAAATTTCAAAATTTTTTTAACTTGATGGATTTTTTTAAAATCAACTGAGAAAAGCTAAGTTACCTATTTGATTAGAAATTAAACTAACTAGTTAAGTTAAAAAGTTAAAAAAAAATTAACTTTTTAACTAGTTAATGCCCACCTTTGGTACTAGGTAATACAGTAATAACATTGATTATAGACAATGGTTATAGGTATGTCCTTCAAAAAATTCCAAACGTATAATCTTACGACGAAATATTATGTATTATTTCTGATTATGATAGAGTGTCAGAGTTTGTGTGTTATAACTTATAACATTATATTGTTATTACCTACTTACAGGCCGTGTTTTAACATTTTGGGATCGAGGGAACATATTTTGCCCCTCTCCAAAAAAAGGTTATTTCTTAAAATGTAAGTGTAAATTATAACTACTATTTTGTAGTATAGGTAAATGTGGTTTAGCTCCCGAGCAGTTTTTAAACATTTTTTTTGGAAACCTATTTAATTCAATAAGTTTTTTTTTTTTTTTATTTATTTATTTGAAGTAATCTACAATCTATACATTTCTTAGTATAATAAGTAGGTTTGATAGGTGAAGTAAGAGTGATGTGAATAATAAGATTAGGGAAGATACCCAGTGGTAACACCCTGTGACATGAATAACAATGAAGAGAGAGAGAAGAGAGAAAAAAAAAATATATGTAGTTATATAATATAAGACAGTTTATAAGTAATTAATTTGAGGTTTGGAGGTGTTACCTGGTAGCGACCTCCAGCACTTATTAAGCTCACTTTTCAAAGAAGATCTCTAATTCAATAAGTTAAGAATAAATTTGTCGGTCGGGCTTAATTTCAAAGTTATACAATTTTTAAGTCCACGAGTTTGCATATTCCCACCCGTCGGAAGGTTTTTGTTTCTATTAAAGATTACTTTATTAACAATAAAATAAAAAGTATTTCAGATAAACGCCATCCAGATAAAATTAGCTTTATTACTTTAATATTGTAAACAAGTTTTGGATAGGTAAAACTATTTTTTCGGTATTTTTTTTGTAAAAAGGAATGAAAATATTTTTTTTTCGGTATGTCTGTTAGGATGTCCTGATAAACTATAGAATCTACTATATGCATATAATGTCTATGTAGCAAGTTAAATATTAGTTACTTTTATCAAAATGCATGATAATAAATTTTAAATTAAAAATTATACCTTCGATGCATTAAATATTTTCACTATATTTCTTCAGACTATAGAGGTTAAAAATTTGAAGTTAAAATAAATAGTAAAAGAATATTTCTGAAAATTGCAGAAAAATGGAAAAAAACTAGAAGATTCACATTATTTCTTGCTACTCTATGTTTTATTTGTGCGGTTAACGAAGCCACTACGATCGTTCACCCAACAAAAACTGCACGACTACATCAGAGAATTGTAAATCAAAAAAAGAGCCGTTGTATTTTTTTTGCCATTTGGGAGTTTAAATCAAAATTAAGTTTAAGGTAATATAACTTAATTATTATAGAATTGTGTTTGATTTTATCATGTTTTTATTTTAATAACAATTTATAGGGTTGTACTTATGAAAACTACTGCCAACTCTGTTGTGATGTAACCCTGAAATTCTATGGGACTCAGACCCTATAAATATTAAACAATACATAATTTATCATGCACACATATATTGTTGACTAAAAATGTAACCTAACCTATCAAAATACAACAAAATACTGGAACAACCAAACATCAAATTCAACAACAAAAACACCAAGCACATTTACGTAAAATACAATATATAATTCCGACCATAACAACCACAACCACTATCTCAACCAGAACATTACTAACCTCAATGAATGCATACCTATATACCCATTCTGGAGACAACTCATATACATACGTAAAAATATTTATATTTAAATAAAACAACGCGAACGAACACATACGTCAATCAACATTCATAATCAAAAGTAACGAAAACCCTTACATCATCCAACAATCCATAGCTAATATTTTATTATGAAAACGACAGAACATCATCACAATAACAATTTGAAAAATACACACTTCCTTACGCTATGTCCCAGCTTTCACCCAACAAAAACTGCACGACTACAACAGAGGGTTATAAATAAAAAAGAGCTGTTTGGGAACAATACGTTATGGCATTTGGCAAAACAATACCCGGTTAAATAAAGTCTTGATCAAGTTTAAGGTAATATAACTTAGTCATTATAGAATTGTGTTTAATTTTATCATGTTTTTATTTAGTAACAATTTATAGGGTTATTGTACTTACCGACGTGACTGCCAACATAAAAATCATTGTGTGAACCGTGATGGAGTTGTGTACCCTACACTTCCTATATTTTATTGTTGTTGTGATGTAATTCTAAAATTATATGGACCCAGCCCCTGTCAATAGTAAGCAATACATAATTTATCATACACACATATATCGTCAACTAAAAAATTTAATAATAAATTTATTTTTATTTTTATCTTAGCTGTAAAGCCAGAACCAAGCGATACGGACAAAATATTTCATGTACAATTAGCAGGATATTTTGTATTTATTACTTTATGTTATTCGGCTTATAATCATAGAAAAATATATGAATTTATTCAAGTAAGTAAATTTAATAATTATTTTTCTTTTGTAATAATGGATTGAATAGGTAACTCGTAATAACGAATTGGACAACTAGTAATAACGGATTGGACAATGGTACGATATAGTTATCGTACGCATACAATAATTTAAGCCATTTGTATTTTGTACGAATATTGTAGGTACGATCAGTGTCGCAAGACAAAATTCCCCATTAGCATTATACCGGGGATTGACTAAATACAAATAATTTATGAGAATTATTATATATACTTGTGATAATCCATAAAAATGAGATTAAAAAAACATATGGTTTGCCCTTCAACGCTTCCGTAGATATAGGCTATTATGGTTTTAGTGTTAAACTGTGTCATTATTATTATATTTAAATTTAAACTAGTTATTGTAAATCTATATATTAAATATTATAATTACGTATATTTTACACTGTATGTCTGTAGTGTACTGTATATTTAAAATGAAATTGGAATTATATTCTGTTATATAAAGTTTATTATTATTATTAATATTAATAAATTGTTTGTTTTAGAAAAATTGACATGTAAAGTTTTTTGAACAATTTTGAATTGGAATATTCAAATTGTACTAATTAGTAATTTAGTTATTTGTTGTATTAATTATAAGTTAAATACAAATCTTATTTAATACAGTTATTAGATAGAAAATGCGTTTATTAGAGATTTACTAATGTTTATCATAAATCTACTTTCAATGTCCAAAAATTAATGAATCCAATTCCCATACCTCATCATGTCTAACTAAATGTCTGAAGTCTGTACTAGGTATATGTTGCCACTTTCCAATGCACATATATACATCCTGGTCCTCGAAGATCAGCACTATTAAATTTGGCTACCTACTTCTTCACAATTGGACAATGATAGTATGGTATAACCTACAAAATAAAAATAAAAAACACAATATAGATAATAATATTAAGATTGAAAAACAATTTAAAAGAACAATACATTACTTCAAAACCAAGAGAAGGATCGTTAATTTTTAATACTTCAATTACAAAAGAAAAATGTCTTTAAAGCGTCCTTCCTCCTTTTTCATACGGACTGAGGACCGTCAATGGTGGAGTTAACTCTAAGATTTGGAAATATGGACATTTTAATGAATATAATCAACTCAAGATAAGCTAAGTCAAGTGAACACAAGATAGTTCCAAGTCAAAAGTTGATAGTTATAAAATAATAAATTAAACTGGTTACATTCTGAATTTAAGTTAACTTTAAAACAATTAAATTTTTTTTTAATTTAAGTATTTTAACTACCTAGTTGATCACCTAGTTAAAGATATGACTTAGTTACTTGTGTACCTAATTTTATGTTCGGTAATAGATTCCATTTTACTGTATGTGTAATTTGTAAGTTACACTACACCTAACTTATATGTAACCAACCATTCATTACTTACAATCTAGGGGGGGGAAGTCGTAGATTTATCCCCGGGCGTATTTTTAAGGTTTTAAATTTGTAAATTGAAAATTTACAGTCACCAGGCTATTTATCATGAACCGCGAAAGTTAGACAGTTGAAATTTTCACAGATGACGTATTTCTGTCGCCACTATAACGACAAATACTAAAAATCCGTCACAATATATAATGTAAGCAGTGTTTAATGGTACGGAACCTTTCGTGCGCGAGTCCGACTCGCACTTGGCCAGTTTTTTTTTTATTTACAAGAAGAAAACATTTTGGTGGTCGGATCAAACTTCGATTTTCAAAATTTTAATTATAGAAGCTAAAATCTACATTCAAAAAATTTTACTCTGCCAGTACTCGGTACCCCCGGTTTAATACCAGATTTTCTAACCAGAACATCTCTAATCAGAACAATATATGATCTACATTTTATATTTGTTGGCCATCGACTCTTTTTGACAATGTGATTATTACAAATGGATGATATTATTAAATGGATGATATTATAATTGATATTATATAGTTGAAAATTGTGTCTATGTAACCAGACAAAAAAAAAATTTGTGAAATTTAAATTTATAAAATAATAATTATTATTTAGTGGAGAAAATAATTGTATACCTAGGTACTTCTATTTACCTACTTTTATAACAAATCAAAATCGTCGGTTCTTAATCTGGTAAAATAATGAATTACTGAATATATCTGAACCATTCATCATAAACTGCACATTTTTTCTTTTTTAATTGTAAGGCAACAACTAAATTGTTTTTCAGTCGAAACATGAACAAAATTTTTTTTCTCACAACGTACACAATTATATTGTGATTTTTCATATTCTGTAACGTTTCTGGCATCATTTTGTTTGTATTATACAATTTTCCCGCAAAATTTGTCGTTCTATTTTCATATCAGATTTTGCCATTTAGGACCATGTGTATAATGTTCACCAATAATCCTTAAATACTGACAATTGAAGTTTTATGATCGTCAGTATAACTGCGTTTTCGTAGGTAACACGTTTTTACTGTACAAATCAATTTATGCATTCCTTCTTTACGTAGGTATTTATTTAAAAGAGATAACTGTTTTCCTTTTTCGGATTCTATAAATTGAAATGCTTTCTCCATATTAATAAACGTCAATATAATACACACACGTGTGACATAAGTGGATATTTGGGGGGGGGGAAGCCCCCCAAAATTACTAACCATTTTTTAAAGTATAAAATGTTAAAATAGGTACTCATTTTACAACAATTGACAAAATCTTGGAACTTTAAAGTTGAAAAAATATTTCTAAAAGTGTGTTTCCAACTTATACAAACTACTACAAGTAGCCATAACAATAACAATCAGCTTGGTTACATTTGAACGAAGCTTTTCTACAATGTGCAAAGTTAAGACTTGGCTACGTACGAGTATGCTGCAAGAAAAAATTTAATAACTCTTCAATATTATACATTGAAAAAGATATCAGTATTGAGAACGTTATTGATATATTATTTGCTAATCAAAATAGGTTTATTGTACTGAAATAATATAATATTTATTGTATTATAAATTAATGATTTTTAAAGTGCATATTATGTAGTTATAGTAATGCTTATTTAGTAGTGTTGTAATTTAGTAGTTAATGCATATTAAGGTAATATTGATATTCACCCCCACGGCTTGGTTTGCAAATAAAAATTTAAGTTGTTAGTTGAAAAAAAATTATTTAAAACAAAAAGTGTCACACTTTACCTTGCTACTAGGGTAAATGCAAAATCGGTACTTTTAATATAGTTTAGTGCCATAACCTGGTGAAAATCTTCAAACAAATTCCGTTGAATGAACTCAATTATTTTAATTATTTATTAAGATCCTGTCAGACCATCAAAGTTTTTTTTAATTTATGGTTAATACACATTTTAGTTTTTAGTTTTGATTATTATAATGTTAACACGTCATATTAAAAGTATACCTAATTTTTAACTATTTGCATATTTAAAAATGAATATTTGTAACTCAATAATATTTTAGTCATAAACAATGTTTATACATTTTTCTTTAACTTTTTAACAAAATAAGGCATGTCGCATTTTTCCCATAAATCATGTCACACATTCCCCGTATGAAATTTTGCACGTGGAAGTACATAATCGGCTAATACTAATAACTCATTTGTATCATACAATTAGCATAATTCATAAATTAAATAGTATTATAAATATAAAATAACATTTATTTACCTAAATTAAAATTATTTTGAGGAATTTAGGCGGGTTAACTAGACCGTTGAATTATGGTCGATTTAAAAAAATACGAGTAGGTAAATAACTGATTAGCTTTTCGGAAAGTGATTACTGCTGTGTTTGATATCGTATATTGTAACCAACATTAAACAACATTCGATTACTATATTAAGTATTAAACTTCATAATCTTCACGAAATCAACTTTAAAATTGAAAGATTGTATTTTGTATAACCCCACCAGACCTTTTTACATTTTAAGCTTTTTTCACTGAACAAATAATTTTTTAATGACATTTAAAAAAAATAAACTAAAATGAATCAAATACAATCCAAGCGATGACGGCCTAACTAAGGTTACCAAAAAGTTTTAACAAATTTTAATTTATTTATTTTTGTTTTTCATGATTATTTTAAAAAGTACTGAGCATTTTCAATTTTGATGAAAAACGGTGACATTTAGCCAAGATCCGTTTGGACACGACGTGACCAGCTACGGTGTTGTAGCTAAATTGCCTATCCACGACGCCGTGTTGCTAAAATATTTTTAAAATAATATTTTTTTTCTGACCCAACCTATAAGTATACTTGTTTTAGGTTGGGTGAGTCTTAATTACAAAATGTAATAATAAAAATAGATACAATTTAGGTTAACTAAATACTATATGAACTAACATTTCAAACTAGTTAATCTACATTTTTAATGTACATTTTAAACTTAATAATAGGTAGTTTGGAACGAGTCGATATTAATATTTTTACTACGGAGTAAAATATATTTTATACTTGTATTTAAAGGTGACATCATACCAAAAAGTTTCTTACATATAGGAGTATTTACATTAGTCTTTTCTTTTAATCTGCTACCAATATTATATGCTGATTTTCTAATAAGATACTTATATTTGTATAGTAATAAAAGTAAATGATTTCTATGCAGTTTTTCGATATTATTAACATGAAATATTGTGTATCTTACGTTGGTTGGATACTTTTTTAAAGATATATTTAATTAAGGAACTTACATCGGTGTTTAATAAAGTAAGATTAGTTTTGATGGTAGTATGGTAGTACTATTATAAATGAATAAATAAAAATTACATTATATTACCTAGGCAGAATTTTTAATTATTATTAATTAAAAATGTATAGAATTCATACGAAAAAATATATGAAAATAAAAATAGAACATAAAAAATTGAATGTAGTGTTTGTCCTTGAGTGATTTCACATAATAAATTCCACCTGCTACGTAGAACCATACCAGTATATGAAAAACATACTGTGATTTGATATCCACTATATTACTATAATATTATATTATATAATATAGATTATAATATAGCCTGTATTTTTATTTATTTCATCTAAGTAATTTAAACTTATTTTTTATTTTAAAAAGAAGACATATCGCGGCCCAAAAATGGGTCGTGACCCACCGGTTGAAGACCACTGTGTAAGATAACAAATTTACTACTTTACCTGCATGAATATAAAGTTACTAATAGTTTATATAATAATATAGCGTACCTAATATTGTAATATTATGTAATAATTGTATAGTATTGTATAACAATTATATTGCTTACAAAAAATGAATATTATTGAAGCAAAATAGAAATTACTAATATAAAATATTATTCTGTGTAAATCTCATGCATCTGCATTAAAAAACGTGTACCCAGGGCAGCAAAATCCTAAATATCCTAAATCGCCACTGGACTTAACAAGAAGGCCTGACAATATATATATGCTATATATGCTACTTAATAAAACGTACCTATAAGAAAAATTGTTAAAATTATACGATTAGTAAATAATTTAAGAAATATACTCATGGTTCATGTCAGCAAAGTCCCAGAAATAATATTTTTTTTTTTTAAAATGATTACGTTCCAAATAAATTTCATCAAAAAAATAAAAAACTATAACGTTGTGCATAGCCAGTGAGGTAGCTGAGCTGGAGACTTTTTTGGCGACCGTCTCTATGTGTTTGGCGAACTCTGTAAGCCTCTGGTCCAGGATGACACCCTGCAGGTACCGCAACTGTTTGCTCACACCGATAACATGACCTCCTGCCCGAGGTGTATGCCAACATTTTGGAATACTTTAAGTAATACCTAAGTATACATATGACATGACATTGACACATTATAAAAAAATACAGAATTAAGTACCTATATAATAATATTATATTATACAGATTGATATTGCTAATGTCGTGTTTTCAAATTGTATGTATGTAACACTAGTTTTTTTTTTACCACATTATGACTAGGTAGTGAATTTTTAGATTATTAATCGGTTACGAGCTGCAAACTCACTTGTCTTTAATTAAAAATCTGCTTACTTGACGATAAACGCTTTCTTCTCACGAGTAATTAACGCTGTCTTAAATTCGTCGACAAACAGGTTTTTCACTTTCTTCTGACCAGGCGGCAAGCGGATCTCCTCGGTAATGGGTATACGACAGTATATTTTATAACCAGCCACCTCACGAAAATCCACGGAAGGCGTCTTTTTCGACGCGGTTATCTAAATCGGAGTATCGTAGATTATCGAAGGTAGCTAACCTAGATTCGGGCCTGCTTTCGATGGTTGGTGGGAGCGTTACCAATAACATCCGCGGTGCCGGTGTTGAGGGTACGCGAATAACTGTGGACTTTTATAGCTGTCGGCTGCATGTGGGTGTAAATCCAACGACGAATACTGTCGAATTCGGTGGGTGTCCGAGTGTGAAGCGCATTGTCACAGCGGCTTTCCGAATAATATTATACGTTCCGGCGGACCAGAAGCTTTGTCTAGTCATCTCCAAAACTCAATCCGTGTCACGTATATGCGCAGAGTATAGGTCATCATAATATCTCCTGTAAATGCGAACACGATAAGGTATTTGGTAAAAAATTATATTATTTACAGTCGCTATTGCGATATAGGTAGACGACACGCGAAGACGTACCGCGGTATATTTCTTTCTAATATTTCAAGCTCAATAACGCACCTCTTAAGGGTCCAATGTTTGTGCGATTTTCTTCTCCACGAGTCTCTCGGCCAAACAAACAATACGCGTGGTGTGCGTACGTCTAAATGGCTGCGTGTATTTGGGAGTTTCGAGTCGATATTTACGTGGAGATGAAGTATAGAAATTAATTTTTAACGACGAAAACATAGAACGGCGACGGCGATCGACATATTGTCGACGGAGAGGGATAAGAATACTCAAGCAAAGGTTGGCAAACGGTGAAATGCCAGAATACAGTTCCAACTATTGCCCCATGGAATGCGTCGTAAAGGCCGATCGATACAATGCCAGAATCCTCCAACTATTGTACCATTGACCAGCTTAAAACCGTTCGCTCGAGTTCACGTGGGATATTTCAAAACCTGTGTCGCGTAAGTCTGCCCGGGTGGGTCTTACTACGGCACAGATGAGTAGCCTATAGCCGTCGGTCGCAATCACAAGTTTACTTAGAGCTTTGACGTCCGGTCCGTGCTTACATATTACGTGAGTCTGCCCGGGTGGGTCTCACAATAAGTTGATAAGAACGACAAACGGAACGCGGTAATATTATTATGTATCACGTGGGTCGCAAAACTGCAATAGGCTACATTGATAACAATTTATTCTGTAATTTTTAAGTACGAGACAAAAAATAATTCGTAAAAATTCGAATACGCTTTGTTTGTTATTTTTCAAACATTGAAACATAGTAACGCGTTTCCAAACGTTATGTGGATACGATTTTATTATTATTATTATTATTATTTTTAACAAGATGTACCTATCGATAAGTATACATTTATTAGTTTTTTAATCAAAATATAAAAAAAAACCCGAATTCGCGAAAATGCATAATTATAGAAACATACACTTGTCTAAATCAGCATAACGTGTTTTTAAGTGCGAGCTGTTATTAATTATTACCTATTATTCTTCTCCTGTCCAGCTAAAATAAGACGGGGCTTATTATAATATATGAGTACAAATTTCTAAAGATTTATCTGCATGCATAATATTATATTATTTACAACCCCGCAGCTTTTAAATCTAAATCCACTTTTATCATTCCATCGCTATATAGATTCCGAGTACCTATCTGAATTTCGTTGAAGCATTCAATAAATCTTGTTTAGGTACCTAATGACAAATTTTAGATTATGGTATGCTATGGAAATTCTATCTGTATTATTTTATAACAAAACGGGTACCTATCTAAATATTATTCACCTCTGCAGCAAAAGAGCATTGTCACATCAATTTATTATGAGAATAATAGGTAATTATATAATATTATAATAATACAGTCGCCCATAGACCATAGTAGTTTGGTGTATTATATAAATTGTAATTATATTTAGTAATACTCATAAGAAAGTTGTTTCTGATTTTTTGTGGATAGTAAATATTGAAACGGGGCAAATTGTAATCATGAGCAAAAACGTGCAGGGTGACAGAATTGCTGTTGCCCACGGGTGGAAAAATTGTAAATACGGCCCTGGCCTGCACAGTGACACAATAATATATAGGGTAGGTTTCATATTATATTGTACTCGCGTATTTTTCGTCGATTACAGTAAATTTGTTGGCTAATAATGACTTTTTCTTGTAAGCTTATCTGGCTCTATATAAACAGTTATGGTTGTTACCAATGGTGCGTGGGACCAATATTTTTCCTATAAAAAGCGTAAACACACACGAAAATATGACATTTCTTTCCTAGACGCCAAGCCGCTTATTTCTTATAACGCCGAACTTGCTCTACGCGAAAACCCCTTACTGCAAAGCATTCTGTTTTTTTTTTTTTAGTTGTTATCCGTTGTTTTTTGTCAGTTTAAAATAGATTAGATTTGTTTTCATTATTTAATTAGTATTATTTAGTTTTTTCCTGTTTTATTCTGTTTTTTTTTTCCTTAAAGTTTTCAGTATGACGTGTACAATAGAAAACTTTAAGGAACGGTACGTGCGGGTGCAAAACACTTTAGCCGCGATGCGTATCGAGAAATACGTAAGTATAATTTGATATTATATAGAAAAACACTGCTGCAAGTGCCCTGTGTGTGTTACACGTTCGTCGACGAGAATTAACTACGAATAATATTATTAACTTTAATGTTTATTTTGTTGCAGGACGACAATCTCACAGCTGTGGCCAGCTTAACGTCAATGCTGGTCGTCACGGTGGCCGGGACTTCGGTTATGGTTGTATTAGCGCTGGTACTCTGCATGTTGTGCGCAGGACTCGCAATGACTGCGTTGGTCAAGAGTCCAGCAGTGCAACAGGCGTTGAGGCGGAGTTTTCCGGGAGCCTCCGGAGAGGTGATGACGCGTTGCCTGTCCATCGCGTCGGACTGCGGAAGACGGGCCACTGCTACAATATCCTTCGGGATATACTTGGCCGCCTGGTCCGTCGGCACCGTGATGTTTGTAGTAGTAGAATCGCTCTGTCCGTCAAACCACCATCCGCTGCCGGTCTCCAGGGTCGAGAAACCGTCCCCTGCCGCGGAAGCCGTGACCACGGCAAACGACGCTCCGCTGCCAGCCGCGCGGGCCGACACCACGCAAGTGCATTTACTTATAGGTATAACCAGAAATTAAATAATGTTTATTTTTATATTGTCGATAGCAAAAACACGTTGAAATATTGGAAAAAAAGGCATGCCTTGTTTTCCAAATTTGACGATGGAATTTTGATGGACGAGGGTATGTAAAAAAACATTTATATACATATATGTATCATATCATTTTAAAAATAAAAATTTTATATATTATAATCGTTCGTTTGGTTTTATAGAGAGCTTTTATTCGGTCTGCCCCGAAAAGCTCTGCGCTTATATGGCCGAACAATGTGGCAGGGTGAAAGTGGCCGTAGACCCGTTTTGCGGCGTCGGAGGGAACGTAATTCACCTTGCCCGTAGATTCGACAAAGGTACTGTAATATTTTTTGCATTAAAAATAAATAAAACCGTTTTCGTAGAAATAAAATGAGAAAACATATTATCTCTACTTAATTGTAAAAATTACCGAAATATAACAATTGTATACAATGTAACCTACCTATATATTGTATTATAATAATATATTAATTGGTACACCTATTATCTGCAATTTCTAATAATTGTAATATTTTCTGTTTGTAATAGTAATTGCTGTAGATATTGACGCCGATAAAATTATAATCGCCATTACTGAACGTTTATACTTCATAGAGTACCCATGTCCTACGTTTAATAATTGTTTTATGTATGTTTTATTGAGTCTGTATTTACAAAATGTATATTTTCTGTCTATTGTGGGCATGTCTACGGTGGCAGCCTAATAAGGTGCTTGGACTGCCATTGCAATTTTCGAAGGTGTTGGTCAACAAAATTTTAAGTCGGATGAGTTGCAACTTTTATTTTTATTTTTAAATGTCTTTTATTCATTGTTATAATTATGTACTTAAAAGACATGTTCTACAAAATTAGGTAGCATACCTAATTATTTATATTATATAGTATTGTCGAATCCATTTCCCGACTTTTGAATCGCTTATGATCGTAACCGTAATGAATTCATTAAGCTTACATTATGTCATTATACATTTGTCAAAAAAATAAACAATATTATAAAAAAAAACTTTATCTTAATTTTTGACATATTCATGAATTTATACTTTTTTATCATAATTATTATTATAAATTATTAGTTATTACAATATATTCATGAATGCATATTTTACTATCATAATTATTATTATACATACTGCAGGGGCGGATTGACTAGGTGTGCTAGTGTGCCGTAGCACGCCGGCCGGCTTATATAATATGTGGGCCGAAAAACTGTATAAATAAATTTGAAAATTTGAACATTTGACGATATTACTAATAAATTTATTTTGAAATACGAAACAGTTTCAAAAACACTGCTATTGGTTCATAGTCGAACCATAAGTTTATAATAATAATAATAAATTGTATGAGATGAGCATATTAGGTATGTTGTACAATACCTACCTATATAGTGTATTATAATTCCTTAAGGAACAATTTTAAAAATCAGTTTTGTCCAGAAAAATGTTTTAACTCTTTATCTGATTTGGTTGGTACATCGACCGCCAGTAGGTTATTGCTAAACTACAATTATTGAACCATTTGCAAATATTTATGAAAATATTGCAGATTTGTTGAAAAAGAGAACAGATAACATATTTTATACAAAGTTTATATTAAAAGTAATGACTATAATAACGCGATGGTTCTGAAACTGATGAAGATGATTTTGGTTTAATAATAATTGTGACAATAAAATAAATGATAAAAACAATAGTAAACAATCATCAAAAATATCAAAAGGATTATACATTTATGATTCTTATAAAATTTACTATTGATTAACCTATTGGATATTGTCTGTTTATAATTTATACCCGAAAAAGTAGGTATTCATAAAGAAGCTGTTATAAATGGGTTTGGGCCGTTTAGTTTTATAGAATACTGGGCCGTTTACCTCCCAGTCCACCCTGATATATAGGTACCTACCTATTATAACGTATAAGACTATATTCATTTGTATGTGAGTACATGACCTTCATATATATATTAAGTTATATAACATTAAAACATAACAATTGTCAATTTGTAATTTAAAATTATTAATTTTATTAAAAACATTTATAATTGCAACTTACATAATATAGGTATAATTTACAACTTAATAAAATATATTAATATTTAATATAGGTACACAAAATTATGTTATCAAGAAATAGAACAGAAATGTTTGTGTTTTTTTATTGGATTATTTTTATTTTATACCGATATAGTAATATTTACGTATAAACGAAAAATTTTTAAATGTTTTTAACTTGATGAGTTTTTTTAAATCAACTGAGAAAAGCTAAGTTTTTTCAACTGTAAATTAAACTAGTTAAGTTCATAAGTTGATTAAAAAAATATCTAACTAGTTAAGTTAAAAAGTTAAAAAAATTAAATTTTTAACTTAACTTTAACTTTTTAACTAGTTAATGCCCACCTTTGAATTTTATAGGCAGAAAACTTAGAAAACTTTATTTATATCAGTCCAACAACCCGGTTCTCAAGACCGGTTCATGTAGAAGGAATAGCCAACAATCTACTCCTTAACTGGGTAGGATTAGGTATAATTGTATAAATATCGACAGCCGCTTGGTTAAATTAACCAAGTAGATGTGTTGCACTAGTTATATCAATTTATATAGCAAAATAAATATTATATATATAACACGTCATGATATTGAGTCCGTAGGAATGAGATCTCCTCTGTAGTAGTGGAATTTTCTATATTACAACTCATGAAGATATAAATACATATTATAACGACCATTTCTTCTGATATTGTAACTAATAAGTTTGTTCAAAAGTAACAATTTATTTCTATAATTCCATAGCTTTTTTTAGTAGTAAATAATGTAGTACTTTATCAATAATTGTGTTTAATATTGTTTGCATTTTGCATTTTTAGATTTACATTAATTAAGTTCAAATTACATCTTACTAAAGAAAACCTCAATTGAAAATACAAATATATGTTTCTACGAGGGTTATGGCTATTGCTTATAAGTTATAAGCCAACTCCAACGTATGTACAGTAGAACGGTATTAATGAGTGGTACCTTTATAAATAACTTTAATTAAATACTTTTAATTAATTTGAAAATTTAGTTTTGTGTACCTATATAAAATAATAATATATAGGTAAGTACCTCCGTACTTACATTTACTTACGTATGTAATGGAAAGAAATCTCAAGTCCATAAAATTAATAATTTCAACAATTAAAACAAAACAACTAAAATCGTTACAGGAAAATTAATTGTATGTTCTGTATAAATATCCAATTTCATCAAAGTTAGATTTTGAAAAGATAAAAAAAACTATTAGTGACACGCTAAATTTTTGAGTTCCATTAAGGAAAATTGTATTATAAATTATTATTTCATTCAATTTCTCATGTAACGATTTTCTTATTTTGTTATAATTCAAAACTAATATCCATAGGCACTTGAGATTTATATTATATGTTTGTTTTATTTTATCAATTCCTATACTTGATAAAATGTACAAAATATTTTGAATTGTTTTGAGCTTTTAAGGGAAAATGTCAATTTTCAATTTTTTTAGTTTTTTTTTTATAAATATCAATAAAATGTTATTTGTTGGGCCAAAAAGCGTCAAAATTAAAAACATGACTTATGATATAATCCTTAATTAACAGTTGAAAAATATTAAAAATACATATTACGAGTATGCACAATTTTTTTTATAAGCATTTAAAGTTCTATTTTTGACAGCATTTAACAAATTTAAGATTTTAAAACAATTTTGTAGCTAACATTAATAAAATGTTCAACTTTTATAGCTAAGGATTGAAAATGTAAAACAAGGTTGCACGTAAGTAGTTAAGTGTAACCGGAAAATCTTAAAAATATAAAGTTTTTTTTATAGTTATTTTATGTTCAATTTAGGAGGTAATTACATATTAAATAACCAATAATAACGATAACAATAAAAAGACAATATAGAAAAATAACGTTTTTAAAAACATTAATCATAAACGTTTAAAAACGTTAAACAAAAACGATATTTTTTAAATCAATAAATAAAAACGAAAAAATTAATTCCATCCCTGATGAAGATAAAAACTGATGTAGAGGAGGTATTAAGTTCATCAGAAATATTATGATGTTACTATGATGTTCTATTACCTATAGGTAAATAATTTCGATAAATTAAAAAAGGCAATAGAAATTTCCAACACACATAATAACACAAAGTATCATAAAAACGATGTTTATTTTTTTTTTGCCGAGAATTGTATTACCGTATATTGCAATTTATTATTTGCAATCAAAAGTTAGATATTTGTTAAAAAATTTATTCAGCACGTACTAATCAAAACGTCGAAAAGAGAAAAAATTGATATCAGTTATTTAATTTTTTTGTTAAAAGTATTATAATAGATTTTTTAATTATTTAATAACATATCACCACCCCCCCCCTCCGCTAGTTCATGGTTATAAGTATTTTTATATTGTTTTCTATAATTCTATAGCATAAAAATGGCATAATAATTTTTTCAGGTATATTTTGTATATTGTACAGTTCCGGCAACCTCACTTTTCATGATAATAGAGGGTTGAAATAAAAGACGACATTAATTGATAACGATATTTCATTATTAATTATTTACACTATTTTGTATGTTATTTCATTATTGTTATTTGTTATTATTATTTACCTCTTGGCTGGGGCGACAGTGACGGGGCGGAATCGAGACTGTAGTACTGTACGTGTAAGGTATTAACTTTAGATAAACTTATCGCGTTCCGAATTTCTAATACGCAGATAAAAAATTAAAAGATCACAGAAGACCGAACAGACTTCATACCAAATACCAATAATATTATGTCGACTTCCATAAAATGTCAATGCGCCTTTGAACATGACCGAATATGTTCATATGCATTGTTATGACGTAATACACTGTGAGTACCTAATACCTACTAAATCAATTTAATTCAATCTATTTATTGAACAATGGCAAAGAAAAACGTTAGAAGCGTTATTAAAAAATTGGAATCGTCCAGTGTGTTGATCAATTCATCGAATCCAACTGAATACAAAGCGCCAAGTGCTTTCATTCAAACAGAAGCGAACAAGGATCCAGAACTCATACCGCACTGCTTCAGCTCATTTTGCTATTTGGGCCTGTTCGTGTGGCTCTTGTTGGATAGAAACTACAATTTATTAATCGATCGCAACTCAATGATCATTATTGTTACATGTTACACAATTGAATTCGCTAAATTTGCCTGCCATTCTTATCTAGTCAGTAGAATAACAAATCAAATCAAGCCAAAAACCAATCCTATATTCTGGGCACTACAGTTTATAGTTTCCACTGTGCTAGCAGTGGGTGTATCATATTTATTTTCAATTCTCTTTGGCGCACCATTGACTACTAAACAAGAGCAAACTTTTGTATTTTCTGTACTCGCAACAGCACTCATAATTACACCCACTGCCATTCAATTAGGATCAAGTATATTGCCATTACTATTAACTGATTGTTTTGAAACAGAATTCGATAGCACTGTTGAAGTATTTGAAAAAAACAATTTTCGAGCAACAATTTTAGGAGGGTTCATTGGTGCAGCAGTAATACCATTCGATTGGGAAACTGAATGGCAACGATGGCCAATTCCATGTTCAGTTGGATTAATAGCTGGACATTTATTAGCTAATGTTTACGAAATAATATGTTGGCAGTTTAAAACATTGAAAAAATATTCTGTTAAAAAAAATAAATTTTGATTGTTATAGTCCAACAACTTTTTTATTCATATTAGAAATGTACGACCAGCATTTGTACTTTTACATAATAAAAAGAAACTAACTAGATATCCTATCGTACTGCACAAAGTTGCACAAATAGTTAATATTAAAAACAAAATAGTTACAAAAGTTTTAATTTTAAAAATGTTAAACTACTTTACTTAACACATTCACCGTGTATCATATTTGTATATACTTGTTCTCTTGTTCCTGTGCTGAAAATATTTTTTAACAATTGAATAATTGCATTTGATGTACGACTTGCTAGTACGTAGGAAATAATACTTATAAAAAACACTGACCAAAACCAAATAGTTGTAATGCTGACCAAGTTATACCGCATTGATTAGCAAGGTACAAGACATTTAGCACATGTGAACGGTGCTGAATGATGCCAAGTGACATTGTATGCAATGACCATGCTAATGTGTAAAAAGTATTATTTCAGGTTTATCTACATTATTATATATGCCATACCGCAAAGCGTTTTTTTTTTATTTTAAATTGTAAGCAATATTTATTTTCAATTATACAATTTTGTAATAATTTTTTTTCAATTTTAAACTTACTGTGGTAACTTTTTATTATGTATTAGTTCAGAACAATCAAAGAAATCCTTAATGTTAGATAGAAGTACACAGTAATTATTCATGCTAACTTTGGAACACCAATCAATGTAACACATTAAATTATTCAGAATACTTTTGAAACGGTTGAACATAATATTTAATTTCCTCGCAGCCAATGTTTTATTTATAAAAACTATTATACATTTTCATAAATAATTTACAAGTTTAATAGGTATGATAGTAGTGTAATGTTAAATGAGTAGTTTTAACTTGTAGCATTATAATAAGTATATTTTTTGTTCCTTGGTTTTTACTTAAAAATATAATGATTTGTGAATCATTTGTAAAATAATTAATTATTTGTTTTGTATTTCTAATATGGTTTTATTGAATACACATTTTGTAATATTTACTTTTATTTTATTTTGTAGTTTAATTCTGTACTAAAACTCAAGAACTGTACGAATACTGAAAAAAAAAAATGTAATTCATTTTATAGGAAACCCAATTAATATTATTATATGTTTTTAAATAACAACTACCTTTTTCCTGAGTGCAGTAATTCAAATCCTTCATTGATAGATTCAAATGGGAGTTTATGGCTTACAAACTCGTCTAACATTAGATTTTTATCCAAGTATTTTAAAACTAATTCAGGAATACTCTCTTTACTTTTCCATCCTTGAAATAATAATTTTTAATAATATTAGCATTAATTTTATGATACACAGATATACAAATGTACATCTGGAAGAGTAAAAACAATTAAAATACCTCCAAATGCAGTTCCTTTCCATGTACGCCCAGTGACAAGCTGGAAAGGTCTTGTAGAAATTTCTTGACCAGCAGCAGCCACTCCAATAATTACAGATACACCCCAACCTTTATGACAAGCTTCTAATGCAGCTCTCTGTGAAAATAAATAAAATTACTTTTCCATGAAAAATGTAGTATATATTTGTATTTTACTTGCCATTGTTTTAACATTTCCGATACATTCAAATGTATAGTCAAGTCCGCCATCAGTCATCTCAATAAGAACATCTTGAATAGGTTTTTCATACTTCAACGGATTTACAAAATCAGTAGCACCAAATAATTTAGCTAAAAAGTTAAACAAATTATAATAATGATTTTTTAGGGATTTTTATCTAATGAACAGATATGATATAAACCTAATTCAAATTTGCTTTCATTTAAATCCACGCCAATGATTTTCTTTGCACCAGCAGCTTTACAACCCATTATCACTGCCAACCCTACAGCCCCTAAGCCAAAAACGGCACATGTTGAATCTGGTTCGACTTTTGCGGTGTTTAGAGCTGCTCCAAATCCAGTTGAAACACCACATCCCAAAAGACAAATTTTGTCAAAAGATGCAGTGGAATCTACCTAGATAAAATAATAATAGTAATTGATAATTAATTAACATTATTTTCATAAAAATGAAATAGTTTTCTTTTACAGCTAAAAATATAATTTTACTGAGTTACCTATTTAGTTTATTTAATTTCATGATTTATATTTTTATTCATCAATTTATAACTATCATTATTTCATTTTAATAATACCATGGTGCATGGCTGGACATGTTAATAATTTTTTTTAACTCAGTTAAGTTAATATTTACCAATAACAAAAAGTTAAAAGTTAATACACACTTTTTATTAATTTAAAAAAAGTTAATTTGTTTATACAATGCTAGCATACCTCATTTTTTTCCGACCCAAAACTAAATTATAGACTATAGTGTTTATACTTTGTAAAGTATTTCCGTATAAGTTAGATTCGAATGATATACATTTTTAACTTTAAACTGCAATTCATGATTCATATTTCTTTAAAGAAATATACTGAAATAGTGAAATGTAATTAAATTAAAAACAAAATAAATTAACTTAACTTACTTCTTAAAGTGAACAATTAAATTAAATTTGTTAATTAAAAAAAAAAGTTTAATAAGTTAACAGTTAAGATAATGAAAAGCCAAAAGTGACTAGTTAAAAAGTTAAAATAAAATAAAATTTAACTTTTTAATTCGTTAATGCCCAGCCTTGCGGCATGGTGTATAATACTGTATATATTGTACAATATATACTCAATGTTAATACTTAATGTATACTAAGGCTCTAAGGCTACCGAGAGAACACTTCTCCTAGCGCATCCAAATGATCAAGTTCCGTGGATTTGTACCCAAATTTCTCCTACTCCACTACCTAGTCGCCACCGTTAATTCCCACACTTGCTACGTGGTGGCCAGCGTTTAGGCAGGTTTAGAGGAGGGAATGGATGAGTTTTAGTTGCCACCCAGAAGTGTTCTCTTGGTGGTCTTAGTATAATATATATATCAACTAGTGTAATTATTACACAATGTCACTATGATAATTTGATAATAATGTATTACCTTGCATAATGAAATATCAGCTACAACTGTGTATTCGCTAAAAGTTGAGCATCCCATGAAATGGTACAGAGATTGTCCTTTGCAAGTAAAACGAGAAGTATTGTCGGGCATTTTACCTTGACCTTGAGTAACTCTAATTTTACTACACACATTAGTTTTTGGAGACAAGCAAAATTTACAATCTCCGCACTGTGGAATGTATAAAGGAATAACATGATCTCCTAAAACATTATTTTTAGCATATTAACATCAGTGAAAAAATGTTTAATAGTATATAATATCTGATATCAACCTGGTTGGAATTCTACCACATTTGGACCAACACTTTCAACAATTCCTGCTCCTTCGTGACCCAAAATACAAGGGAAGTTTCCTTCTGGATCATGACCATCCATGGTATATGCGTCAGTATGACATATAGCTGTGGCAAGAATTTTTACTCTAACCTCATTTTCCTTTGGTGGCGCTACTTCAACTTCTTCAAGTGTTAATGGTTTCTTTGCCTCCCAAGCAACAGCTGCCTTACATTTAATAACCTGAAAAATTAAATCATAACTTATTAGTATTTTACACATTACTATAAAATTGCATTCTCGATTTTGTACCTTTCCAACGGTATCTGCCATAGTGTTTGAATTATGCCTGGAGTTGCAGTGTGTACTTGGACACTAACTGTAGGGTTGTATAAACTTATATAACTAAACAAAAGTTGTTATACTGACATAAAGTGACAAGGCCACTAGTATTAAAGTTATGTAAAGTATAGAATACTATTATTATAGCTTACATCAGCCATCAATTATTTAACTCTTATCAAAATTAACAATCAACAGTGCTTGTTATAAATGTATATCAGTGCATGGTACCAAAAGAATAATTTGTCAAGAATATTAAATTACCTCTAACAAATACTGAATAAAAACTATTGTTATATTATCTTTGTAAAAACATATCTATTTAATGTTACTCAATGAATAATTATTTAAACATTAATATATTATGTGATCACATTATTGACATTTGCTTTTAAATGTTTAATGTATTTTTAAACGAACTGACAATTTTTTGTAGGTGTAATATTATGCACAATACGATTATAAATTATTATAAAATAAATCATTGATCTACGACGGTTGGTAATAGGTCGGGACATTTCTCTCGGAACCATATTGCTCACAAAGTTCACTTTCCAAAACCACCTCGGCAATTGGGACTACTTTCGACCGGTTCGTCTTTCCACTGGGCCGGAGCTTTGGCCACTATAGACAAAGCGTGTACGCCGGACTTGAGCTCATCCG
The DNA here is from genome assembly GCF_005508785.2 of Acyrthosiphon pisum. NCBI lineage: Eukaryota > Metazoa > Arthropoda > Insecta > Hemiptera > Aphididae > Acyrthosiphon > Acyrthosiphon pisum. Next base: position 1,788,180 of record NC_042495.1, on the reverse strand, counting down.
TCAGTATCGTGTTTACCAAACGGTGTCTCTGTAACAAGATTAGGTTGTTTGTTCAGGTTCTGTCGTTATACACGTACATACCTCCTAGACCTATACCTTAATCAAGGGCATGCCTTCGAATTCATCGGATACAATAACGACTTTGAAATGCGTTTCCGAGTCTTTTGGTACATTGTGCATGTGCGACTCGTTGATGAGTTGCAACACTTTTGGATTGAACCGGTTTTGCAATTTCGTTCGGATACAATTTTCAACGCACTTGGATGCCGTCGACATCATAATGCTAAACTTGGGTCTAGTGATTAGAATTTAGAAAATTATATTCAGAAGAATGTCTTTCGTCAACAATTTATTATGTTGCAGCGCTCATATTATTTTAAAGTCATGGGTAAAGTCCCCTAAAGTACTAAAGTTTAAGAATTCGTCTCGTGAACTACTTACAACAACTGCTAAGATGTGAATCGTGATAAACGATAATAAAGTGTAAACATTTACTGGTTAGCGGGTATAAACCCGCAAATATAATCATGGGTTTTGTGGTTATAGATTATACGGTCTATAATTTTTGGTCGGTAATAATATTGTTCTATGGAATTACTTTAGGGCCATAGCTCATAGGACGCGTAAATGCGTAATTTACAATATTTCGATAAAACATTTTAAGTGGCCATATAACTATAGAAGCCGAAGCTATCAGAGTCCAGACTCCAGAAATACTTTACTGGGCCCTAACGGAAGTTCAGAACAAGCACAGACATTATTATCTATGAAGTCGACTACAGACAATAGAACAGTCAGTGCCCAGAGGATACCATAGAACAATATGGTATTACCAGTTCTAGATAAATCGTGGATGTGGCTAACCTGAATGGTTCAATAACATAACCTCGAATATTTAGAGCGTAATAAAGTGGATATATTATTATTATTATTATTATGAAAACTCTTTATCAGAGACAATGAAACCTCAAAGGCTCTAACCATAACATAACATAAATTTTCTAATGTGTACTGTGTAGTCTAGTATTCTAGTTGCGGCTATAGTTACTTTTGTGTAAATAAAAATAATAAATATGTATTGTTTAGATTTACCATTTATATAAAACTTAATATAATATTTTCAATTGGTAAATATGCACAATTAATGTTTATGAATCGTTTTCAACCGTAAAATGGATGCAGATTTCGTTCAGTTACATAGGGCAACTTGTTTTTTTTTACCGTTATAGCTTTGTTGTGGTGTAAGATCGCTTTCTTTATTCTTAAGTTAAAAAACAATGGAAAATGGACTCAGATTTATTTGATGAACACAGTGATTGCTCTAGTGAAGTATCAGAAACGCGATCAGAACTCGAATCTCGAATCTATGGTATTATCCACCATAACGATTTTTCAGGGACATCGGAGTCACCATTCATTGATCCAAAGTATGGTGTAGAATTCAATACCAATGGCGAAATTGTTGTGTTTCTCAAAGATCCAGCCGATATAGCAATCAACTCCACCGTTAATTTATCCGAGGTGTGTAAAAATAGTGTTATACCAACACTTGTTTTAGATGATGACAACACTGAAACTTCTCAAGGTATCGCTAGTATATTAGCTGATAACGAATTTACTGAAACAAGTTTAAAAAAAAAGAAGAAAAAAAAGAAGAAGAAAAATGTAAATGTGGAAAGTATTGAGGAGTATATTAATATTATTAAAAGTACTGATGCGTTAAAAGAATATAAAGAGAAAAGTGGGTTAAATAAAATGAATACTAAAACTAGTAGTGCTCATAAAGTTTCTCTAAACGTATCTTTGAATAATGAACGAGCAACGCCAATGACCGCAAGTGAAATTTTGAAACAATATCGTATTGGAAAACCAACTGAATGTAGTTTGTGGTATAGATGCCCAAAGACATGGACTCCAGATATGGTTAAATTTTATACTAAAATTCAAAAGTCAAAACGAAATTATGACTGTAGAGAAGAACTTAACAAAATTAAAGGTAAATTCTAATGTTTTTATTTAAACATGTTAATAATATGTAATATTTTTAATATTTTACAAATTTAGAAAAATATGGTTCGAATCCAGTTGATTGGTCTTTAGATCCCATGGATGTAAATAAATATAATTCAAATACACCTAGAATGAGATGTAATATCTGTAGACAATTCGGTCATACTGGATATAATTGCAAGGATCAATATAAACCTCCAATTTGTATTATGTGTGGAGTGGAAGGACATCATTTTCATAGCTGTAATAAAAAAATATGTTTATCGGTAAGTTTTATTTGATTTTAATAAACAATTTTTATTAAAATATTTACTTTAGGTTGTAAGAAAAATTGTATTGAAAGATAAATAATTGACTTTATAAATATCTGTTTAATAGGATGTCGTACCCGCATATGTTGTCTCCGTCTTACACACATTCGACATACCAAATTTTACGCTCAGCAGATCACGTTGCGCTCCGTTATACATAATACTCATAGTATTTTAAAATCGTAAATTTTTTGTACTTCTTCAAGTACACAACTCACTTTGAAATTAAAATATAACAAATTCTCTTGATAATAATCTTACCTTTATATTTTATAAAAGGTCAATTCATTCTAATTTTTCAACGTGATCTGCTAAGTTTGTGCGTAAAAGGGTTTTGTCTATGTTGTACGTGTGTAAGACCAAGACACCATATGCGGGTGTGACATCCACTTAACCTACGTGACTAGAATAGAAATGGTAAATTGGGCTTTTTTTTGCATTTTAATTTAATTGTATTATCTAGTATTTGAATCTAGTTATAATTATGCTTAAGTACCTATACTATTAAAATGTATTTATTAATCAAATTGCTTTATGTTTTAGTGTGGAACTTGGCAAAAAAATTTTACAAATAATTGTAGTATCTGTTTATCAATGATCAGAGTCAAATGTAATCTGTGCAATGATGTCGGTCATGAATCAAGTTATTGCACAGAAACCTGGCGTCAATTTCATAGTACTGTAAGTATTAACAGATTATAATATTATACACTAAAAATAATTACTATTTATAGTGTTAGACCCTTAGATCATATACTATGGATGGACCCATCTCGGCTGTGTAAACAATTAGAAACACATATAAGTGACGAGTAAGAATCTCTAACTGAGATTCTTAATGTGCGCATGCATTAAGCAAACCGTAGCATATTTAACTGTTGGTTTATATTTATATATATACCTATATCAGATAAATATGTGACATTTCTCTTTGTACACATGTCAGGCGCACATCAAACATAATATCAGTCAGAGATTTGTCGCTAATACTATATGCTTTGAGTTATCAGGACATGGGTCTAACCATACTATACCATATTATAATCTACAAACATAAAATATAAATTGATCGTAGTTATAAAACTTTTATTTGGTTATGTTATAGATTTCTACTGCACCAGAACCTGAAAGTAACGAATTTGCTCAATCTACTTCTAGATCAAATACTGATTCAAGACAATCTACTACAAGAAAGTCTGAATCTTCATCGACATTAACTCCCAATGTCAAAGAGAAAAGTAAAAATAGTCCAAAATCTGTTGATTCTGGTAAAATTAAAAAAGCAAAACGATTGCAAGCCAAGGCAAAACATTCAAAAAATAAAAATAAAAGTAATCTCACAATTTCTGATAATGAATCCATAAATATTGATGTTAATATACAAGATGTTACATTGCAACGCACTCTTACAAAACGAAATTTTTTCAAGAAAAAAAAATTTAGTGTCAACAGTTAAATACAAACATTTGAGAATTGACAATTCAAATGACTATTTACTTAAAAATAATAGATTAGATTTTTAATCTGTTAACCCATATTGATTTTTTTTTATTTAGTGATACTCTTGTATCCGTTGTTTAGTATAATATTATATTAAGCTTAATATAATCTAGCGTAGATAGATTTATTACATTTAATTGTGTCTTCAGTGGATCTGTATGACGCCATAGTATTAAATATATTTATGTTGTAATATCCGTTATTCCGGTTTCTGATGTTGCAAGTTTTAGTATTTCATAATATGTAATTATTTAGTAACAATTTATTGTGACAAAGTTTTTATATAGGAAATTTTAATATTATTTTATTATTTAAAATTATCAATGTATTACCTATATTACATTTCCATAATTGCTCACTTCAAAATAGTTTAGACTTCTAATATAAATCTCTATTTATTTAGTTACTCTTAGGTCTGCATAAATATTTAGCATTCAATTTGAAGTAGAAGATGGATAGAATATGGTATTGATAATATTAAATTGCTAAAATATTACATAAGCAAAATATTGTTAAACTTTTTGTCTTACATTGGTGTACTAATTTGTACAACTTGTTTCTCTATTTTAAATTATGTCCCAAACATGTCAAAATACAACTGTATTTGGAGAGTTTTTTTGTTAAATAAATCATAGAAAAATGTAAATAATTAATTTTTTTGACAATCCAAGACAAAATGTTTAAATACAGTGTGGTAATATGTATAATGGATTCAATTATATAAATGTAATGAAATTATTTTATGTTGTATTCCACTGAGTGCTCCTTTTTTTGTCTATAATATTATAAAGTATTATAGTTATAATACATATTTTCACATTATATAAAAAAAAATCATTTTTATTTGTGTTAGGGGTTATAATAATTATGTTAGGTGTATATTTTTTTTCTTCATATTATGAAGTTAGTTAAGGAAAACAAAATTATTTAAAAGATTTAAATACAAACAAATTTAATATAGTTAACAAAACAAATTATATTTTATTTATTTAATAAATATTAAATAAGAATGTATTTACAGAATATATTATTAAAAATAACATAAATATTTGTACATAACAACATTATTATAGTTCTAATATTCCATCCTGGTCCAATTCCGATAGATTGTCGGCGGACAACGACACATGAATAGAATCTCCGAGCAAATCAGTTATGTCGTCGTACCTAAACAAATTAAATGATTAGGTATAAACTTATAAATTATAATTAAATATGAGATATTAATGTGAAGATATATATTTATTTTTTAAATAAAGGGATATGGATAATTTATACCTCTTTCAATATTTTACTTCCATGACTAATCTGTTAATAGTGATTAGTGTGTTCAAAACTTCACCCCAACTCTTAATTTTAGATTTTCCGAGCATAATAATTCCTCTTTGTACTTTGTTCCTTCTTACACCAAAGGCTTTAATCTATTCCGCACGAATGATTATTAAGAGTACATAACTAATTTTGTATTTAACAGTGAATGACTTAATCTAATCTACGGGCATTGCACATCCTATTATATATATTTTGTGTTTAATGTACACCATTTTATATATTATTGTATTATTGTATTTATACCTAATTAGTTTTAATTTAATTTTAATTGCAATTCCTTGTTTTTAATTAAGTACCATTGTAACAGTTTAGTACTAATATCCATATAAATAAAAAATTAACTATCATAGTTCATAATTATTATTAACATTGTCGTGATGTAATGATGTAAAAAATTGAATAAATAAGAAGCATGGGGTATGATAATCTTGTTCTTGGAGTCTCATTTTATATTGTACTTCTAAATACCTTTTAAATCAGTGATTATTAAAAAGTTACACATATCTAAAAAAAAAAATGGATCTGTGCCATTATACTTCAAATTTATTTGGATTTTATTTCAAATAAGTGTGTAGGCACCCCCTCCACTGCTCAAAATTTTAATTTAAAAACCTCACAAGGACTTTTTTTACTATAGATAAACTGAAATACCTATTGTTTCTTTAAAATTATCAACCACAGAATATTGTATAAACATTTCAGATATTTGACTTTAGACACCTTTTGCAGTGACCGCAGATATTTAATCTGACATTTCACCAGACAAATTACTCATACTCATACAATAATACATTTTGTCGCGTAGGTACCTTCACTGTACTAATATATATATATTTATATAGGTCCAACACTATCAACCACGAAACGGTTTTAAATGATAAATAGATAAATTTACTGTTACAGGCAGGTGTATTGAAAAATCCAATGAATATTATAATCATAGTAAATTTAAATCGTCAGAGTAGAGTATTTTTTGCCGACATGCCGACTGTATTAATATACTACCTGCACACTTCACACAACATTCGATGGCGGTATACGGATTTTTTGTCGTGTGATAGAAGACAGAACTACAGTTGCCTAGGTACCTATCTACTTCTATATATATATATATACCTTTAGGTATCTATCAAAAGTGTTTTTACAACTAAACTCGAGGGAAATTTCTTTTATAATGGATAATATGATGTGATATGTTGACAGCAGTAGGTATATAGGTACCTAGTGCATTATAATGATAATAATATAAACTAGAGTAAAGTTTTTCATATTTTGCAGCGCTCGGTAGCGGAAGTCGTCCCAGATAGATGGGGGGGGGGGGGCGGGATCCCCGAAAGAAAAAACCATTATTGTGTACAAGGCGTATACAACAGCACACACACATATGGCGTGTAGTGTACGTTATATAGGTATATATTATTTTCCATCTCACTTACTGGTCGTACGACGTGGACGCTTGTCCTTTGGGCACAATGACAAAGTCCGAACGTTTCTGCACGAAGTCTTTGAACGTGATGACTACGTATAAAAATGATAGCCACAACAGCAGGGCACCTGTATGAAAAGCGTTACACAAATTGTAGGTATATTATACATATTTTATTAGAATTTATTTCAAACAAGGAATAGGTTATAGGTACATAGTTTGCCGGCCGTTTCGTATTTGTGTCCCCGTCAATATGACTTTTTTAACTTTTTTTTTCTCTCCAAGATAGACCATATTATACAGAGTATTTGTTTTCTTTACGAGAGAGCCAGACAAAGCTAGTTTTTTTTTAAACTATTTTTAAAAACAAGTTTTAGTTAAATTAGGTTGTAGTAAAAAAAAAATTATCACCACAGCAAACTGAAAAAAAAATGCGTATTAAAAAGTGGGAAAAAACGAGTCGTCGTCGACGGAGACACGAGCAGCGAGACACACCTGTGAATAGTAATAGGTAATCCTATATATTATATAATAATTTACATTATCATTCAATATATTATACGCTGTAGAAAGTTGTACAGACATCTGTAATCCGAGGCGTATTTAGAGGGAGGGAGCTTGAGGCCAGGGCGACACTTTTTTTATAGAATATGTAAAACCATAGACGTACCCATAATATTATTATTAATATTATATTATACGTCTATGCGTACAACTGTATAGCTGTATAGAGAGCCTTTATATATCTAGCTGTATCGTCTGACTTTGCACGGGAAAAAAATGAACCATAATACTATAGATTATACCTGTGGCGCTCGACGAGACATAATAATTTATCAATATTGTCAAGTGGATTGTATCGGGTTAGAGACAAATCCTACCGAGATGGGCAATCCGCCTGCGGAGGATTGGCAACAGCGTTTGGCGTGTTTCGGCTTAAGTAATGTATAATAAATTTATGAGAAATTCGGTTTAGATTGTTGGTAGGTACTAGGTTTGTCTGCCCGCGAGGCCCGAAAATATTATGTAAACAACACGGGCAAGACGTCGAGCGAGTGGTTCCGTAGGAGGTTTTTTAAAAAAAATCACTGCAAAAACCGGGCAAATAGTGCCACTGGTGAAATCCTACTTGATCGCTCAATTTTTTGGAGCCGGTAATTGGGTGTATAAAACTATTCCTTAAAACCTAATGTAGGTGCTCTAAAAAAATAACCGCTGAACGATTGGACAATTAATGATTCTGGAGCCACCCCGTGAAAAAAGTAGGGAAGTTCCAATTTAAACTCGAGAGTAATAAACAAAAAACAATGACATTTTTAAAAGAGAACTTCATTGCCCGTGACAGCCAAATTAATTAATAAGTAGGTACTTGGGTTTTCTTCCATGTAACCAATGACTACCAGAAATAAAGAAAAAAAAATCCAATTTTCGTATTTGAAAGACAAAATTCATGTATCAGTGTATCACTAGGTATAAATATAATTGTAGTACTGTGCTAGTACTTACTACATAGTACTTGTTTCGGCGCATATTAGTTGTCTGTCGAAATCAAAAAGGTCGATAATTTGTATACGAATTATTGCCTCCCGTGCCGACGTTCACTAGAGTTTATCGTAAACGAAAATAATAATTGTCTATGACTCGAAAGTCCCAACGGGTAGGTTATAAAATATGTATACCTAAGTGATTCAACATTTTTATTATTTTAGATAATTTTAGTAGGTGGCCAGGTAGATATGAAGTTCTTTCTAGACTTATAATAAAACCTCGATGTTTAGTACCTATACCTAATAAAATAGAAATATATTTAGGTACTAGGTGGGTACTTGCGTATAAGACGAATGGTTATTATTATTATGTAATATTATAATGTTACTGAACATTTAATTTTTTATAACATTACAACATAAGAATAATATATATTATTATGTATAGGTATGCATACATTTATTTATTTACGTGGTGATGTGATATAGTATATAATGACGTTTAAGATTCACTTCTTAATTGTATATGGGAATTGGGAGGCAAATAGTGTGAAGCATAATATTATTATAAATTACTTGATCATCGAAGGATTAGTAGAAATGCACCGGCGTCAGACTGAGGCTTGAGCCACTCTATATTATATAATATATTATAGGGGTTTAATTTCGAGATAAAAGAAACCTAAGACACTCTCCTGGTCGTGATGAATCTATTGATATACATTTTATTGGTCTAACTATAGGCTAAGCCCCCATAGCCCCCCCCCTAAGATTTGTGCGTTGTGCCTATGTGGTCTAGTTAGTTGAGAAAATTGTTGCTAATAAAACTTAATTTCATACATTTATTTAGAACCCTTATTTCGAAACGAGCTATAATTTTATAAGCATTATAGGAAGACCTACATTTTTACAATCTACATTTAACGTTAATTAATTTATAATTAATCTTTTTGAGTTACATAATAATGATTGCCATATTATTTGGTTGTTGAAATTTAATTAATAATTCATATTTTTTTCTTTGTTAAATCGTTTTTCCTATTATTCAATCGTATTATTATATGGGCACTCTTAGTATGAACAAGATTGTGTTTTATTTTTAAAAATCAAAAACTATTTAGTTTTTTTTTCTTGGGGAGATGATTGTAGGGAATTTTGTAGCGGTCGAATCTCTGTATTACAAAAAACAATATCTACAATATATGATACGTATAAATCGGCGGAAACCGGACATATATGATAATGTATTATTATCATATATTCATATAGAAGAGCGGTACCTGCTATGTTAGAAAGCCATAGACCGTGTGGCCATAAAAAAAACACCAGCGAGAAAACTGTGTACAGCAATGATTTCTTCCAAAGCCTCAACCACAGCACTATTTCCCAAAAGTTGAATATCGGGCTGAATTCGTTTCTATAACATACATAAAAAAATGATGGTCATAAAATATTGCATAAAAGTTTATTTATTTACACAATATATAGCTACATAGGTAGAACGGTGCATAATGTTATACCTTATGTCCTTATATAGGTAGCTATGTAGGCAGTCGCCTAGTTAGGATTAGTTTTTTTATGAAATTAATTAAATTTTATATTTAAATATAATTTTTTTTTTGTTGGGGGGGGGGCATTTTACGTACTGCTCTCCATTGTGCAGTCATCAATCTTCATAATATTAACAACATCAAACATGGTGACATACGAGTATATTTCGTAGAAATCTGAAGCACATAGTAAATAATATATTTTGCATAAAATAGCTCAAGAGGGGGGGGGGTGTATTTTACCATCTAAAACACTCCCTCCCCTGGTTAAGCCACTGTAGTAGGTATGTTAACGTTAAGAGTTTTAACCACTATAGGGAGCGATTACCTAGCGCCAAGGTTGGATTCGGACATTTTGTGCCCAAGGCATATTATACTAATAAGTATACTTACTACCTAGTAATATTCCCACCTTTAAAATATAAATGATAATTAATACATAGGTATACAATAAAAATACATAATTACAAACATTATATATTTATATAATATTATACTATTACATAATAATATACTTATCTATTGACTGTTAGCCAATATTTTTAAGGATGTTGTGTTATACATTTATATTATGACATTTTGTGCCCAAGGCATATTATACTAATAAGTATACCTACTACCTAGTAATATTCCCACCTTTAAAATATAAATGATAATTAATACATAGGTATACAATAAAAATACATAATTACAAACATTATATATTTATATAATATTATACTATTACATAATAATATACTTATCTATTGACTGTTAGCCAATATTTTTAAGGATGTTGTGTTATACATTTATATTATACCATTAGTGATTAGTAATTTATTTTTACTATGTTGAACTAATTTTAGCTAAAAATAAATAATTATATTATATTATACAATAACTTATTATTATAGTATGATTTATCAATTATCATGTATCATATTACTATATAGCTTAATAGCTGTTACTGACTTATAGGTAAGTTATAATATAAGTCAATATTCAACTGTCAATACCGACGTTATAGATAGGTACCTATGAACGGTATAAATAGGTTCATCGTATAAAAACCATACAATTTATCTAAATATTTTGAACATTTCATTCTGTATAGGGGGACGTATAGTTAAACATACCTTATACCATAGGCGTAAATTTGGTTTACGGGGGGTTAGAAATATGAATTAATACGTATTAACAAAATGTATTATATACTTATGACTCATAAGTTATGAGTTATGGGGTTAAGTTAGGAAATACTTGGATGAGGAGGATTCAAGAGTTTTTGCCTTCTCCCAAGTTGCGTAGATATAACATATATACATAATACAGTAATACACTATACTCAATACACATGTAGTGACAAAAAGTTTCAAGTTTCTTCGAATAGTAGGTATATTTTTTTTTTAGTAACAGCAAAATAACTTACTACAATTGCTATTTTTCTTTAAACATCCAATTTCGATAACATCTGCACTTGAAATTTCTATTAAAAATATTGCAAACTTAGATAGCGTATAAAAATACAAGAGTTTTGGTTTAATTCTGCAAATGTCAATAATAAATTTGTTTTGTATTGCATTGGTGCGGCAGGCATCCGCGTAACGACTAACGAACGCAGTAGAACGACGTTCGATGGAAATATTCTATGCATTAACATAATATTATTTAGCTAGGCTCCTCAAATTATTCCCAAGCCCTCCACATTATGTTTACGTTTGACAAATATAATTGTTGATAATTTAATTATATAAATAATTTACCTACTGGGCATTAAAATTACCTAAATAATATATAATTATAGTATGAAAACGATTTGGTATTACTATTATTATTTTAAAATTGGTTTTTATTTTGGCCTATTTTTGAACTTTGGTATTAGTTTTTATATTGATCGGGTCGTAAACAGTAGTGTCATCTAAGAAAATGAAAAAATGTATTTTATAAAAACTACTTCCTTTCAATAGAATTTAAAAAGGTCATCACATTTTTGATTTTTTGCTGTTTTGGAAATAATATGTTTGATTATTATTAATAACTGTAATTTATATAATAGGTTTGTTAATTATTATTGTTTTTTGCACAGGTAATATTGATGAGATGATTATAAAGAAAACAAAAGTATTTAATATTCGATTATAATATTATTTACATCGACGTAGCCATTAATTCACTAGGTAGGTACCTATGTTTATAGGTATTGTAATTTTAGGTATATAATGATTTATGGTTCTCGTACGAATTTGTTTGCCCATTTAAATGTAAGCTTTATTAAAAATAAATTACTCCACCCCCATACGAATTGGACTAAATCACCGTTTATGATTACTTATAAAACTGGTAGCGGTTATTATTTTAAGTTCCGACTGAAATCATACTATACGAGTAAAGAATAAATTATTAGTGCCTGTTCGCTGTTATGCATTAATATATTATTTAGTATAATATTATAGACCAACAGTTGAGAAACTTTAAAAATACACCAATTACCAATGCGGCAACATTCCTGTATCTACAGCATATTAGTAAATATTATTTTAATAACACGTTATTATAATATTGTCGGTGTAGTTGTATGACCTAGGTGAATTGATATCAATATTGCGCCGGACTATGATTTCACGGACCATAATAAAAAAAATAAATCTCTGAAATAGCTGATAATATATGGATAATAATAAATTAATAGATATTATGTACCTATTTTGCCCGCAGCTAAACAGACGGCTATACCTTCCTACTCGATACAAGTTCTTAACTGGTATAGTTAAGTGGTATATACACTTGGGTGCTACCTATTACAATATTATACATTAGTAGGTAGGTACATTACTCCATATTATTTAGTTTCCGTTGTTCGATTGTGTAATTTGTGTGTTCGATTCATTTTCCTAGATGACACTATACGGTCTACGACCCGATCAATAAGTAACAATACAATATTATAATATAGCGTAAAATGATAAAATCTCAGTTTTTTGTTCATGTATTTTTTATGTATTAAAAATAAAAATGCCACCATTCACTAATATATATATATATTAGATTATACGTCATACAATAGTGTGTGGTGTACTAGTGTGTATAAAGTATTATGGTATATCTTTACTCGATCGTAAACGAAGGAAATCGTATAATAACGGATTTTATCTTGTGATGTTTAGACGGAAGTTGCCTTAAAATTAATGAAATATATATTTATTTATTACTGGATAGACGTAGGTATAGTTTACATAAAATATTAGTGTATCTTTTTGTCTTTCATGCTTTTACTTTAAACCTTCAAAATATTTATTAGGCACCTACCTATATATTTAAAATCTTATAATATATTGTTTAATAATGTTAAAATTATGTTTCATTTTATTTAAATTTATATTTACGAAAAATCGTATTTTGTTTAAAAATTACTCGATTGCTGTTCTTACTTCTTGATACGTTCTGACACAATAAAAATAACTTATATTCATAAATTGTTTTAGTATACGGTGCTTTTAAAACTTCTTTTTTCCCACAAAAAAAGGTCAGACATGGGTTTATAAAAATAGTTATTTTCTAGACATTTTTAACATCAAATAAAGGATAAGCTGCATGTTCTTCTAAAACTATTAAACATTTTATGCATAACATAATAATACTGTCTAATATCCATAGGTATAAATGTATAATGTACCCAAAACTGATTTATGTAGGTACCTACCGGCCACCGCATGGAAAAAGTAAACTAAAAACAATGGTACAGTTCAAAATACTTTTTTTATCGAAACACCGTGTCCACACTCCACATATATCGATGGTCTTCACTATTTTAGTGATTGAGCGATTTACCGATTTATTGGTATCCAATTTCGTTAGTCATTGTAGGTACCTACATTTTTATATTTTATGTTTCTAAATTAATCTTGTAGCCATTTGGAGATTTAGACTACGTGATTGAACGATTGACCTTCACATGGGTAAACGATTCATTGAAGAACATCTAAACGCATAATATATTACCTACGCATAGTACTCATCATTACCGTTCGTAATAATATTGTGATGGGCTAGGTATATCTATGACATAGCACCAAACTGCCAAAGTTATTAAAAATACGCAAGTCATTTGCGCCAATGATACAATGAACAAAAATTATAGGGGTATTAATATTTTATTTTATAATATAGATATAAATTAGGTACCTATACTGCTGTAAGAATTAGGTACTATATCAACACACAATAGTAATTAAAATTAACTTATAAGTTAGATATACAATGTGTCCCAAAAGTGCCGTATCACCCTTAGTATCTTCGTGGAAAATCAATATATTTAAATACAGTTTTTTTTGCTGTAATAAGTATAGAAATTCTGATTGAATAGCATAACTGCATAAGATTCGGTTTTCTTCTTCAAAAATTCAAAACTTACCAACAATTTTCTTTAGGCAATTTAATTTTTTAAATTTCCAAGATGGCCTTTTGTTGATATTATTTTTTAAAACAGTTACAAAAAAAAAGAAATTTTAATTTAATAAAAATCGACCAAGTTGGAGCTAATTTATTATTTTGAATTTCTAAGAATAATAGTTATGTAACTTATGTTGCCGTATGCATAGTCAGTTTTGGTGTCACTTAAGACATAGTTAACATGAAATTTTCTTAGGTCTGTGACACATAAATTGACTATGCATACGGCATTAGGAAAATACTTTGATTATATTTTTGGGTCTTATGCTATTGAATCAGAATTTCCATACTCATTACGGAAAAAAAATGGCATTTAAATATATTTATTTTCCACGGAGATATACTAAGGGTGATACGGGACTTTTGGGACATACTGTATATATTATTATATAAACTTAATATATTTAGCTACTGATTAAGATAGTATACGTTTGGAACTTTTGTATGATACGTCTATATTTTACGGAATGAAAAACCCCGGTACCTACGTCATACTTGAGAATTTTGCGCTTTTATACGATCCTATATTTTATTTTTATTCTTATCTCGTTTTGGCAATCAAATCCATCTAATGTCCTGTCCATCAATGTGTTTTAACATTATAACTTATTATTATAGATTATCGCATGAAAAAATCTTAGCTGAAATGTAGGCATTATTATGTAAAATGTACCCAAATACCTACTTAATACGTATGTTTATAATGACTATAGTAATGCACTAATGTATATTCAATCAAATAATTTAACAATTTTTTGATTAATATTAAACTTTATCTAGTCGAAAAAAATGGTTTATTATTGAACGTTGGTAAAATAAATTATATCGTATCTATTTCATAATAATGTAATAACTTACTTTATGCATACATTTAGGAACAACGTGATAGCCCAAGTAATTTCCAAAAAAAACACCAACAATGACATTAGCCTGAAAAACACAAGAAAAAAATGAGTAATTATTTAAATTTTTGGTAGCTTGTTCAAATCAATTAAGTAAACTACTATTAAGTATTATAAAAGATTACGACATTCTAAATTTTAAATAGCAACTTGATAAAACTTCTATTCGAGAAAATCGGAAACGTCGTACTGCATATAATAAATATACTATATTATATGTAGTCTGTAGTCTTTACCACGTATCAAAATATATCTGCATTATAAAATAGTAATATTATAAAAGTGTGAAATATGAATATATATTTATAGGTATGTGTAACTATGAAAACCGCTAAAAGTAGTGTCCTTTCTATATTTCAATCTATTGAAATATGCAAGTTTCCATGAACTTTTAGGAATAAAAAAATGCTCTAAATGTTGAAAACTTACATTGTATATTATTTTGATAACCTATGCTGCATTGCTGCATGTTGTGTAATTATTAATAATATAAGAACAGTAAAATATGATTTAAACATTTTAAAGTGTTGAATTGTAAATAGGTAAATATAGAAACTTTGTATACAATAGGCACATACAGCATGGCTACACATGCTATAGGTATTATACAGACATTAAAAGAAAAATTTACTTTTGGCATACCTATGTATGATAAATATCGGGTTAAAAATAATCTTTAAAATATTGTCTATTGATAACAAAACAATTCTTGAAGATGGTGCATGCGCATTAAATTAATTTTGTATTTTATATAATAATGTATTACCAATTTATTTAAGACTATACCAATGGCGTATTTAGGAATTTGTTATGGGGAGGGTCCAGATAATTTTCAGAAAACAGAGCCGTGGGGGGGCAAAGCCTCCCACACCACCCAATTACTCTTTATTAAATAAATATACCATGGACCCCCCCCCCCCCCCCCCGTAAATACGCCACTGGACTATACGAATATGAATATCACATTTATTAGTTATATTTTGTATAATATTATGTAGGTATACTTATGCATTTAACCTCGGATTTAATACATATATAAATTGACGTAGGTATATGTACTTAAAATGTATTTATTTTTTTAGAATATTATACGTACCTACCTACATTTAAATTTTAAAACTAAAATAACCAAAGTTTGTATAATATATGCACAAAATTATGTTTCTTATAATCTTATTTGAATTCAATAAATAGCCAATAGCCATATAAAAAAATTTGTAACGAAATTATTGTTCTAATCATTGAAAACATATTTTGCTCAGGCTTATTGGCGGAAATCAGGGGGGGGAGCTTGAAGCTTAGCCCACCAAAAGTCCGTCAAGCCTCCTCCTTTTTTAGTTTTGTAGGATCGAAGCGTCCGAAATTAATATTAATAATGTTAGCCCCTCCTGAAATTTTAATTGATTTCCACCTATGCTCAAGCTCCTTAAACACACCAGGTAGGTATTTAATAAAAAAAAAACATTAGTATTATATTGGTATATACTATAACTATAGACTATAGGTTTAATATAAGTGATAAATATATTTTCTACAAGTCACAATTTTTCATTGATTATATACTAAATAGATTGGTTGCTATAGGTAGGTACTTTGTAATTTAATTATAATAAATCTAAACGTAAAAAATAAAAATATATTTTAATTATTCAACTTTACTTTTTTTTATAATTTTTGGGGATGACAAATATTTCACTACAGCACCCTTTTTTTGTTTTAAAACGCATTAACTTTTTTCCCATCTCCATCGCACTGACCTATTTTTTCGTATATACCTACCTATATAAATTCCGTTCTGTTTCTGTCTTTAAGAGGATTAATGGCCCTATACATCAATATATAGTATATAATACCTAAATATAATGAAATGTGACGATATCATATTGATGTGAGAGACCGAACGATGACTCAAACTATCTTAAAATGTATTTAGATATCTGCAATTCTAATATTAATGTTATTTATTTCCTATATAATATAATTGCATGAGCAAGACGACATCAGATAAAATGGTTTATGTTCTAAATGTGAAATATAATATTTTTTATGATGTGTTCAAGAGTAATTATTCAAACCAAAACTGACATTTTACAAAAAATAAAATAAAACGATTTTGTTCTTCATAAATCACTTGAATTAATATTATTTTTACTATGTATTTATTTACTAAAATATTCAGGAAACAAGACACATATTATGTATATATTTGAAATTAATAATCATTTCATAAAATTGAAATATAGAGTTATAGATTCTGATAATCTGATTGATGTTTTCAAGTAATTACAACTATATTAAATACATACCGACCAATATTATACAATTTAATATGTTTGATACTCGGATAGTCATATATAAAAAATTGTTCACATAGCAATATGCAATATTCAAATAGGTATATTAATAATATACCTAATGTGATTTGATTATATTATATTTGATTTTATTAAAATAGTTATATAACTAAATTAAAATAATTTAGAATAATGTGTGTATATAGGTAACGTAAACAATATTAGCTATTAGTTTACCTAGAACCTAGGTAGATAATCAGGTCACGGGTTCTCGATTCTTATTTCTTATTAGTTTTATAAAATAAATCAAATTATATTATATTATAATTATTATTAGTTTAATAATTAATGTTGTTGATTTTTAAAGGTCATACTCAAGAAATGGTTGCTTTCCAATAATTTACTATTTAAAATAAAAATAACGTCTGAGATTAATAACTCGTTTATGCAGTACCTACCTATAGTGTAGGGAGTAGATAATACAGTTTCCGTAATCTCATAAATCTAGTGTATGATAACATGATAGGTACGTAAACGGTAAACGTGTAACTTTTTAAAATTCACGTAGTCTTATTTCATCTCAATGCTCTCATACGACAAACGATGTAGGTAAAATGCATTAACGGAGAAGCCGTTTGAAAGAAGTTGCCCGTCGGTGATTGAAAAATGTTCTATAGACAGCGGATAGACGCAGTTTGAGTGTGTAGAAGGTACTATATACCTATTATTATTAAATTATTATTAATACCAATATTTGTGCCTATGCCCTGTTATTTGCTGTAGTAATATTCCTACAACATCGTTTGTTGTATAATAGTTGTATTTTTTTTTATAGTACCTAGATATAACACATTTTAAATGTCAATATAAAAAAAAAAAACAATAAACCGTTAATATATTTATCACAAAATGACCTTCTGTGTACAGCATTGATGGTTTTTTTAATATATTATGAAAGTCCTATTAGTCAACATACTTGTTCGAAAAATTGTCTAAATATAAACGAAGACCATTAAACGACAACAAAAATAATATTTATGTTGTTCGAACAACAACGGAAAAATGTCAGTAAGGATTAATAACATTCAATTAAAAACATTCAACTGTAAAAAAATTATTCCTTTTTAACATATTTTTTAATAATATAGTATAATAATAAATTGCTTTTTGAATTAAGTATAACATAACGAGTCCAAACATTTTGAAATTTAATAATTATTTGGCCCAGTGTAATAGACGAAGACGTCTTTTCCTCAAAAACTCAAATAATTTCTGATTCTGAGATTTATTCATATTTGTTTTATTTTTAATAAGGCCATTTATTGTAGTAAAAATGATTTGTATATAATATGTTACATTATTTTTCCATTGGTTTCACCATATAATATGTTCAGTTTTAAGATTTATTAAGACATTTATAGGAAGGTCAGTTTAATTTATTTTGCTTCATATAATATTTTTTCGTTGCAATACGCACTAAAATTTACAGGACTTAGTTCTCCAAGGGTTATTATATTTTTAATCTAATATCAAATGTAATTTGCAACTTTAAAATAATACTAACAAGAAAAATAATAAATATTAAATATGTATATACATTATAAATACTATAAGTTATAACGATTTTTTATAGTAAATCAAAAATATTCTTCAAGGCCACTTGTATTAATTGTATATGAATGACTAGTTTGTCTTCCGCATGTTCGGTTTTTTTATTTTGATATTAACTTTTGAAACAATTACAGTTAGTTCTTTAAATATTTCTTAAATTATTGACTATTGGAATTTTTATAAAGAGCTTCTAAGCTTCTTGCTCTAATCTGGCCAAGCTTTGGCATTGTGAAATTTTCCTTAAATTGAATGCGAAAGAAAAAACCAGTTACAACTTCAAAAGCAATAAGCAAAACTACTTGAGCAGTTTTACCATATAAAAATATCAAATTATTTGTATGAACCCTTTTTCATTTGCATTAGACAATAGTCAATTATCAGATACCATACAAATAAATAAAAATACATTTATCAGATAACATGTTATCGATTCTCAAAAGAATTAGGAATTTATAAGTTTTCACGTGAACTTATACAATATTTAAATATAATTTAGGAATAATACAGTCGATGAGGAGGGGCATGTCCCCTTTACCTCCTACATTTGGCTACACCACTGGTTGTGAGTGTAAGTGTATTGTATATAAGCTATATATAGGCACAGTTATAAACTTACATGATGTAAAGTCCAAATTCGTGGTGATGTATCGCGATGTCGACACCTACCCCAAACATGACTGAAAAATTATAAAATATAATATAATAATGAGTGTATCATAATTGTATTGCATTTTAATATCAAATATCTATATTATTTCGTCTATTACAGTACTGCACTATATCATACATTTATATGAAACAAGTATAAGTATGAAAGTTTGATAACGATGCAAATAGTAGCTAGAAGATTTTAGACAAGTAGACGTAACAGGTAGGTAAACTCGACAAACAGTGGAACGATAATTTTATTGCTGAAAAGTCTGTTTCTCGCTAGATTTAAGTGTTTTTGATAATATTATTATTTTTTTTACACAATTTGCTGGTCATAACTTGAAAAAAATTATAATTTGACCATTTTTTTATTGTTTTCATTATATAGGTATTTTTCAAAAATACAAAAACTTCGCGTTGTACTTGTATTACGATACTGAATTGTATAAAAAAAACAAAAAATGTTCAAAAACATCTATAAATTAACCGATAAAATGGCTGTTTAATGAAATAGTGACCTAACCATGTATTTATACGAGAGTACGTGCACTTTACTGCAGAGCTGTGGTGCCTGCCTATACAGGTAGACGTAGGTAGAGGTACAACGAAACAAATCAATGCGGTGCCTTACCAGGGCCTTACGGGCCTGTGCCTTACCGATAGCTGTGAACACGCCGAAAATCCTTATTACGTGGACGAGCTTGCCGAGTATCGACGCGGTTTTCGAATATTTGTACTCGTTCATCTCGGACGGCCTCGTAGAATACATCCCTTCGTCGAGGAGTGCATGTACGCTCACACACACACACGAACACACGACACACTCACTGTATTTTAAGGTATATTATAATAATTCGACGCGATGTACTTTATGGGCCACCGACGACGTTGCAGCTTCTTCCCGCGGTGCTGCCGTATATTGGCGACTACTTGACGACAGCTGCTGAGCTCCCGAGGGACATGGCGTTCATGTCGGTTGGCGGCAGAAACGAGCGACGACGACGCCGACGACACGAGTGACTCTGTATAATAATATTATAACGCTACGCGTGTAGTGTACAGCGATACAGGCGGTATTGCGTACGACGACCGCCGGATCTCGGCCAAGAATAATCGGAAAAAATATTCGCCGACGAAAACTTTGCCGATGAGACGTCTCGTCGTGCCGAATGCGACCATATAGCAACAGCTGCAGTGTAGTTCGCGGGACTCTACAGGACCACTACTACTGGTGCGGCCGCGGGAGGCTAACGTGCGTAACGATGCGTTCTATCGACATTATCGCTCGTATATTGGTAATATTATTATAATAACGATACCATAAAGTCACAACAACACTCGTGAGTATATAATATCATAATATTATATACGCGCGCACAGTCAAACAATAATTATTTGTCTGCCAAACCGACTCACCTTCGGTCGCGCTGACCTTATGGCGGGCGTGCGCGCGTACGCGAGTCGGTGTGTACGAAAATAAAAATGAAAGAAAAAATATAATATATATATATAATCGTCGCGCACTACATATACACACAAGTTCGCCATGGAAGCGGAAGCGGTGTGGTGGCGAATCGTGGCGGGGAAGAGTAAATATAAATCGTAAATAGGATCGTTGTCGTCGTCGTCGTCGTCGTCGACGGGCCGCGGCCGTACGCGTACGGACGTTACGCGCTCGTTTCACTGTGGAAAAAACCTAAAAAAACAGTGGTGGACGATGACGATATCATTATTATAATATTATGTGCGTACGATACATATATTTATAATATTATGCGGGCAACGGCGTGTTCTGCACTGCTTGATATATAATATTTATTACGCCATCGGAATATTATAATGTGAAAATAACAATATTATATACTGTATATAGATAAAAATATGTTTCCTTTATTATTTTTTTAAACAAATTTTTTTTTTAAACGTATAGGTATAATAGTTTTTCGAAGGTAAACGCGATCGCGGCATATTTTTACGTCCGCTGCATAATCACGACGGGGAACAGTAACCTTTTTTCTTCAAGCTTTTGATGCTCTTGCCGTCGATAGATATGCCAAAACACACGTTTATCTAGAAAACAAAACAGAAAATAAATAAACGTAGAGGTAATATTGTATATTATATTTTCGATTCCCTGTGTACACACATAATATTATAATATATTATATTGTTCTACGAACCAGCCGTAGTGTATGACAAGGAGTTTATTCGGCGTATAAGAGGGATTTATATTAGATAATAGTACTTATGCTTAAACTTATACTCATCGCATCACAGTATCACACACATAATATTACTATCACTGAATCAGATGTGTATAGTTCAATAAATGTTTTTTATGCGCTATACGCTCATGGCGCATAGGTACATCAAGCTATTTATAAGTACATACACAATTTATTTATTTATTTTTATTTATCGATTTATTTTTGAAGGTAAATAAATTGCAACTAGGTAATTAAATATTAAAAATCAAAATAAACGGGCATATCCTAGAACATCCTTGAGTAGACATACGTGACACGTGCGTGAAGTTACGCAACCTGTTTATTTGAAGTTGACGTAGGTATTCATTTTTCAAATAATTTGTAGAATTTTGGAATTATCTGATTTTCGATGATATTTATTTTATACCGGGGACTTGAAAATGGTTTGAATATTCTGAAAACCTATTTTCAAATATTTGCAAATGTCGGGACTATTTTAAAGTCACTATATAGCTGATAGCTACATATGAAGCTCCTTAAAATTGCCCCCCCCCCAAGTCTTATAATTTTTTTATATCAGACTGGGAAACGATTTGCTCGTGGCGGGTAGAGCCAATTTCACGCATGTGATTACTGCAGGTACGTATAATATTATATTATTAGGTATTAATTATTTACCGAAGTGTTGACGTGAGTTGCAACCGAAGTCACTGGTCTCGGTAATGCGTGGTTCCTACCAGGTGTGCTAACGGCCGAAAACCAGCGTTTCTTTTTGTCCACTGTATTCTGAAAGTATAATAAAGTACCTATATTAGTATTACATATAAATAATTAATATTCTGACACAGTCGTACACATTACACAATGTGTACGAATATCGACCGTCATTCGATGATTCATTGTACGATATTAAGCTCGAGCTTTTTAATTTCCTTAATAATTTGTTTACACCTCATGTGGTTATACCTACTGTTAATATTTTATATGTTATGTGTTTTTGATGTTTCAATTGTGTATAAAGAAAGTTAGGTAGTAGCGTACTGTAGTGGAATAGTGGATATATGTAGTGTGACATGTCATCGATAAATAACATAAAATGTGTTCAAGTCATGAAATGGATTGAAATCTATTAAAAATATAAAATATAATATTTTCACAATCCATTATACGCACATCATTGATGAGTAGGTAGGTGTGTACTTACAACAAATATATTTATGTATGTAACTTATGATTTGATTGA
Source organism: Acyrthosiphon pisum (assembly GCF_005508785.2). Classification (NCBI taxonomy): domain Eukaryota; kingdom Metazoa; phylum Arthropoda; class Insecta; order Hemiptera; family Aphididae; genus Acyrthosiphon; species Acyrthosiphon pisum. Next base: position 1,765,228 of record NC_042495.1, on the reverse strand, counting down.
TATTAATGATGTTAAATACGATTTGATTAAATTATTTTTATGGCGTTCATTTAGGCTTGAAGGATATTCATACAATTTAGTCACGCGAGGTTGAAGGAAAATATAAGTGCTATTCGGTACTATAAGGTACCTATCTATCTATACTACTTATATAGTATATACATTTAATTGTGTTTGTATACAGTATACCTACAACTATATAACAAACGTTTATAATGAATAGTAAATTTGTTGTGGCTTATAAAACATATTATTATATAGTATATTAATATATCACAATCACAAATTCACAAATTGTATTTTCATATTGTAAGGATGAGTAATGACTTGTCTAAAAAAAACAAGACAATATTTTACATGATTGCAATAGTTATTCTCATGCGGTAACAGCTGATATAAATTATTCACGACCTTAAACTAAAATTGTGCCTTCCTAAAGTTTTAAGTAGGTATCTGTGGGTTTTTACAAAACAATAAGTATATGTATAAAATATTATATATTTATTGTCATTTTTGTATCAGCAAACACAAGTAAGTACCTAGGTACTTAAATAGTGTTTGAGCTCTGAGTTTATGGAAATATAGAATACAAAGTAGGTATATAGAATAAAATATAATATCCTTGCTACCTTATGTATGTTTTAGATAATTTACAGTTCATATTGTTGTAGGTAGCTTTCAATTTTTTTATCACCTTAATAAATTAATTGACACTGTTTTTAATCAACCGAATAATTGTAAGCTATTTGGTCTTAAAAGGTATCTCATATGTAAATCGGTCAATATCTAAATTACTATAGGTACCTCATAGTTTAATGATGTTCATTATTCAGTTTGAACGCATTCAATAGTCTAACCCAAGAGCAAGGGGTACGTGTATTATGTAATTTAGTTATAATTTCTATGTAAACTCAAATTTTTATGGGAATATTAATGAACTTCATAACTTAATGTAATACACGTGATATATAAAGGTAACTTTCATAATATTAATATCATTATAGTATAAAAGGGTGTTTTTTTAAGGCGTAAGTCCGATTTATATAAATTATTGAATATCGGTATGAATCAGTAGCGGATCCAGGTGGGGGGTGACAACAGACTCCTCTTTTTACTTACAGAAATATTTTAAAGTGTTTAATGTAATGCATTATAATTAATTACACAATCTATTTATCTATTTTGGAAACCATTGGGAATGGTATTGGAATGAAAACATTTACAATAATTGCATATTATATTGTATTATATTATGATGGCTTAGAAGTATTTTTTTTAAGGTACCTACCCCCCCCCCCCCCCCAAAAAAAAAAAAAAAAATTAAACCCTGGATCCGCCATTGGTATGAATAAGAACCTAGATACGTCATAATAGACCAGCTACATTCTACTATTATAATTGACTTCATTGTTATCGATACCTATATACATTATATTCCAATTATTTTATTAATTATATAGGTACGGGTTGCGCAAAACACGAAACGTGGTAGTTACATATTATTATTTAGTCTCTAGTGCGTCATACTTTGAATTATAGATGGAGCATTAAGGATTAAATAACTTACCATTTGATGTGTTTCGATAGGTGGTAAAATATTGACGTTGCTTTTTGGCCATGGTTTTTTTCTATATTCTTTGTTACTGGAAATTATAAAACAAATATGTTTTTAAAATAAAATGTTGCTATCAGTTATTTAAATTTAATAGTTTTTATGTGCACATAGGGCCGTCATTACTGGTACATCTGCCCAGAAAGTCTATAAAAAGACCATTTTAAAACTTATTCGTAAAAGATTTAGCTACTATTTCTAAGTATATATTTTTCCGGTATGAAATTCTCACATTACACAATACAATTTAGAAAGTGGACACGAATGCCTCTGGTAAGTAAGAAAAAATAACTTCTAGAAAATAATGAAACTAAATATTAAGCAATTTAAACCAAAAAGAATCTAATAATTTCTGTTATTCTTACAATAACAACATACCTACACCAAACTAATCATTATATTATTATAATTGGTACAACTCATTTTCGGAGATCCGCCACGCAAATGACCATTTGACGAAAAAAGAATTCATATAGGTATGCAATATTTTATTTCCCATATTCATATTAAATATATATCCATTATATTCCATAAGTAGTCATATCTTACATAACTATATGTAACTATCGATTTCTAGACTGAATTTTTACAAAAAAGCATGCACAATAACGTATTATATGTCTTGTGCATATTCTATGTTACGATGCTTCGAGAAAATAAATTCAAGTTATTCAAATGACGCTATGGCGGTGATAGGTGAAAAGCATTAGAAATAATTCTTCCAACAATGACTAGAATAAATTGTTCAAACTATAAATAAATATATTATTTAGTTATTTACTTTTTCTGTTGGCATACAAGTCCACTGCAGGTTTTGTTAACAGTTTCTAAATTCGATCGGGACTTAAACATTATTGACGGTCTGTTAGCCGGCAGTATCGACGAAACAATTAACGCAGACTCTATTCGACCGGAAGAATTTCGTCGTGATTCTAACACAGATTGCCTTTGGCATACACTTTTGATGCTAGTTTTGTCTAATATTCGTTGCCATAAAGTTTCCGTCATGATCTTTATAACTTGATTGCGCAGTAAATCTAGATCCCTGTTGTTAGCGGTTGATGGTCTACTGTCAACCTGGCAACTTTGTTTATCGTCCTCCAGAGTCTTTTCACATGAATATTCAATTCGTTTTCCAATTACTCTGTAATGTTCAATATTTTTTACGATAAAAATCTGAATTTCTAAAAAATATTGAATGCATTCAAATACAAATGTTAGTATGATAGACACACTAATACTATGTAGTCATATTGTCATAATATAATATGCGCAATGTCTTATAGTTTCTAAAATAACCTATATAGTATAATATTATTATACGCTAAATAGGTGTATTTCGGTTTGAGTGTATCTCAGTTTTAGTAACACGGGGTTAGAAAACCTTAGTAATATTGCACATTTGCAACAATTATCATATTTGTTTTGAAATTATCTGGCGTTACATTTATGATTGGTAATACTTGTTTCGAATGCGCATCTTGTTTATCATGGATTAGTTATTTTTTTAGAAACTACAGTTCGCGTGATATAATATTATGTTATCATAACCAAATAATAAAATCAAAACTTAATTCAGTTTAAATTTTGTTATCAACACGTGCAGACAAATTTGCATCTGTCCGGAAAATACACAACATTATTATAAATAAGTGATCTTTCGTAGTTATTATAAATATTCTGAAATAACTTAATGATTCACTGAAATACTTCCTGAGTATAAAAAAAATGTATTTATTCAAATTTGTCAACTGTGATGCGTTTTTGGGGTACCTTTGCACTGGTTTAAACAACCATTTCTGCTATGCACAGAAGTGGGAAACTGCGGAAATGGCCAAATTCTCCTGATATTCTAGTTTATCCACGGTGGGCTGTCATTTGTCATGATGATAATCCAAAACAGATTGGAAAGAGGAGACTTTTTTCAATTCCAGAATTAGATACTGCCTGGGGAAAAATATAAGACTGAACCTACTAACTACCTAAATTAATAAATAGTAATATGTATGTTACCTACATACATGTAGGTATGTATAAACCTCCCTATTTAGTATAGAAGAAGATGTTAATTTTTGTAATTAATGTTTATTCTAAATTGCTAAATTTTTTATCTTCTTTTGTATTTTACACCTAATTTCTAAGTTGTTGATATTTATTTTTGATTTGTTGTATAGAATAATAGATATTTTTTACGCAATACATGGAGTATTCATCGTTTCAATATAACAAATAATGTATTTTAGTTTCTTAAATAATTAATGATTGATAACATTTTACACCCGGGTCGATATTTTATACAAAACAATGTATTTTTAGTAGTGTTGAAAATTAAACCCAACCCCTGTGTAACTTTGCACTAGAACAAAAAATATTTTTAAATATTTTTTTTAATAGTGAAAATAAAGTCATTTGGCTATTAATGCATGTTTACATGTTTCTTAGGTACTCTAGAGTAACTAATAAAAGTTTCAAATTTTCAAAGTTATAACTAAAACAATATTTTTATATAACAAATAATGAAATAAACAAATTATATTGAAAATTTGGTGTATAGTGACCCCATGTCACGGGGTATACCTCAGTTCACGGACAAACTGGCGTCAGTGTATCTAGGTTTGTGAAATAATTTGTCAAGTTTCAATTTCCACCGTGAATCTCAAGATCCCTGTTTGACCATCTCTTTAAAACGCGAATTTCGGAAAATCCTTTCTTATTGCCACTATAACCACTATTCCAAATATTCCAAGTTAGTACGTGTTATAGGTTTTGATATGTACAGCGATGAGTGAGTATAAGTGGTTGGTATTTGACTTTCATATATATATAGATTAAACGTTTTAACACATATTGTATGGGTAATGGGTACCTATATGGTGAATATTATTATCGATAAATGCATAAGTTGTACCTAACTTACTATTAAAGATATAATAATATATAATAAATAATAATAATATACTAAATAGTAAATAGTATATACGTTGAGTTACCTACTTAACAGTAATTTAGTGTGACGGTGACGTTTGTGACATATATTTAACACAGCATTACAATAATTTTATATTTTTGAACATTAAATTATCTATAAAATAATTCACAACAGTAAAAACTAAACAATTTTGGGAACAATTGTAATGATTGTTCAAAAATGTTACACACTTAAATAAGCTTTATCTACTCTGAACTTTAAATAAAACATACATTATAAAACATTTATTTATTTTTAGTTATAAGTTTAGATTAAAATCTAGTACTGAAACTGGAGGTTAAATTTATTTCAATAGTATTATAATATATACCTCTAAATATATTATTTAATTCATACAATATTGATTGTCATATGGATAAAACTAATAGTCAATAGAATACATTTGAGTAAGCACATAACAATGATAATATATTATACTGAAATATATTTTTAATTTTTATCATAATGAATCAAAAATGAAGATTTCGTATTTTAGAAAATTCTAAAAAAAAAATATTTGTTTATAGTTTCAGGAACTCAATTATTTGAACCATACTTTTTAAATATTAATGTTCATTCAAAACATTCCCTATTAAATTATATTATTATATTATAGTAGGTATTGTTGTGTATATATTTGGAGGTCTTTACAATTGCACATTAATTACCAAAATGTATTTAACAGATTTACGAATTTAGGAATACTCTGTATACACATTTCATTGTACCTACCTATTATAATTTAACATTTAATTTTTAATCTTTTCATAAACTTAGTTCTTTTTATTAGCATCTTTGAAATCAAAGTCATTATTTAAAACATGGTGAAATAATTAAACCGAGATAATTTCTAATGATAAAATATTCAAACAAAATACTTTACATTGAGATACTCTGATACCTACTGTGTTGTTTTATGGAACAAATATTATATTGTTTGCCAGTAAAAGTTTTTGTATTCAAACATTTGCTTATATCGTTAAATTTAAACTACTTTGAGTGAAGAATACAAAAATAAATAATCACATAAAAATGAAAATTGATTCTTGTCGTCTAATATCTAACATGAATTTATGATGACTTGTGAAGTGTGAACATTGCCTTTCCATAGTATGATAAACTTTTAAAATTTTAAGTACACTTTTTGAAGATTTAAAATAAATCGAATAACAAAATATAGAACTGATATTGTATCAATTACATATTTAACAATCAAAACTATATGAAAATGGCAATACACTTCCCTGAGTTCTGACTTCTGAGACATTGATACAAAATATATAGTGTGTTTCCGGAACGATAAATGAATCCAAGACCAATACAAATGTGTAAAATTAATTTGATCCAAAATGTATTCGAATTATTAATTATAATTGGGTAGTGTAAACAATTCGTAAGGATATTATTAAGGTTTTGCATAAAAGTATAGTTATAATGTACAATAATTTATTTGTTTAAAAACAATAATAGAAATTATATATTAATGTAGACATAATTTTATAAATTATAACGATTAGGTACATCGCCATTCGACTATTCAAGTAATGATGAATTATTTCTTTATTATTTACGTTAAGGTTAAATCTAATTGTTTTAACTAAAAAATATGATTTTAAGGAAATATATCCAGTTGATTATAGTTCATAGAAATTTGATAAATTACACGAACATAGAAATTTAAAAATATCTAATACATTTTTTTTAATGAAAATAACTTTTAACGTTTAAGTACTCAAGTATTTTTATATTTTGAGTGAAATACAAACTTTGACGCTGAACCTTTTATAAATAGCTAACCTAACCTTTTTATGCACGTATAGCTTGATGTGCTGTTTATATATTCTGTATAATTTGCGATGTTGACATCAGTTAGGTATATGTATACATTAAGTGTAAATAGCAAAGGTCTGTAAGTTGGGTTCGGGACTGTCATTTAACCCAAAATGTATTCGTCGACTATCAGAAAATCAATAGAAAAAACTTGTCTTAAAATATACATACACACAGTGAGCTTGGAGTTAAAACATAGGTAGTTAAAAATATGTAAAAATCAACTGATTCAAGAAAAAATCAGATAAATTTAATTTCGATTATGAAAAAGAAAGTTATTCAAGTTTTAAAAGATATTAGGTAATAATACATTTATTTGAGTCTAAAATAAGAATAAAACATAATATTATTATACCAACAATATTCTGTTATTTGATGAACTTTTGAAGATAAAATAAAATGATATAATCGTTCACGTTCTTCAGTTCAAATATAATATAATAGCCAATAGGTAGGTTGTACGTAAGTAGGTACCTATGTTATAAATGTAAAGGATTACATTTTTGGCTGTATTAGAACATAAAATAATTTATACTTAAATTAAAACTAATGATAGTAGTTCGATATTCTATCTACAGTACATTTTGAGGCTTAATATTATGTTACGTCATATGTATCTGCGTATATGGTAAAATAAATTAATATTACATTGTTTTTTTTTTTTTTGTAACAGAGTAAGAAAGGTTAAAAAGTTACATATATATTTTGAATATAACTTATAGATCACTTATCTAAGTACTTGTTATTTGAAACGTATAATGTTTTAATTAGAAATGGGACATATAATATATATTCCATATTTCCATAATACTCAATTATTAATCTACTGCAGGTACTATCGCTGTAATTTGTAATACATTTTTTTTAATTTAAAAATGTAAGTTAATATTTTATAATAATTTCAAATTTCGAATTTCTTATTGAATTTAATAGTTCTCAAAAACAACGAACGATATCATAAATAAATATGTATAGGTACTTAAATTATGATTCATTTATTTATTAAATTTCGTCATATTATGATAAATTCAATTAAATTAAAGTAATAAATAGAAGTCAGATTATATTTAAAATATTATTGTAACTCGAAATAGTGATATTAGGAAATAGGAATACAATTCCAGAAGAAGGATGTGAATTATTTATATTATTAAGCTTAATTTTACATCTTGCTTTTAACCATTTTATATACAGTAAAAATTTAAAATTGTAATAATAATGCCCACAATAATATGATATCGTCGAGGATTCCGATATTTGACTATACATAAATTGTATTAAAATATTAATAAGACTTATACGCTTTACCATTTTTTTTTTTTTTTTTTTAACAAAATTTTATATTACGCTATCTGTTACAATTAATGAACAATAAGCTTAAGTGATAAAAAATATAATAAAATAGACAGAAGAGACTGAGGGAAGAGACCACCCATCGGAGGTACTTCAGCATGAATAGGTACTTCAGCATCAATAAGGTACTTCAGCATGAATAACCATTTAAATTAGTTATATTTTTACGATTAAATCGAGATGTTACGACTGGTATATTTCATAAAAAATTCACTTATGTATATATGTGTAATGTACTTTCGATGCCGCAGAAAAGGTATACAAATGTACCTACAATCCTATACTTGGAAAATTACATTCACTCCAAGCCCCCCCCCCCCTAAATATAAACCTTAGTATCTCCCCTGTACCTTTTTCATTTATTACTATTTAAAAAAAATTCTTCATCTTTTAAGGTGGTTGAGTAGGTGCCTAAAAAAGAGTTTACCCCAGTGATTTAAAAAAAGTTTGTCAAAAAAAAAAATCTATGATTGTACACCATGATTTTTGAATTGTATTTAATTAGTCATATTACATTAGTTAAAATAACGTGAATTTGTATCATTTTTCTTTGATGTAATTTAGGTACCTATACTTAAATAATAACTATTATGATATGAGTAGTGTTATAATTTATAGTTTATAGGATTAATTCACTCGTTAATAATATACCATACCCACTAAAAATTTCGCCTGGCCTTGACCAGACTTGAACCCCAAGTTCGTCGCCACTGGTTGTTTCTATAATTGTGTTTACGAATGTTTGCTGTAAATAATTATAATTTATAAGAAGTAAATATTATAGTTGATTAATATCAAAAAGTCCAAGATCAAAATATGTACATAAAGTATCATAATTATTTATGAGACACGTGGACACTAATAGCATCTTATAGTATAAGGTCCAGAAACATTGCTATTTGTAATCATATTTTTCTTAACTGGTCTGACTTAATATAATTATTACTTGTAGAGGTATATCTTTGTATGTGCGTTATGATTCGTTAGTGGTCGGTGCAGTGTATGTGATTGTGGGGAAGGTCAATTGTTGTGTTCTACAATCGTAATTTCCTTCTGTTGTTATTTCTGTATCGTTCTATCCATAGAAATATGTTTGTATTATTATATTGTACCCAGGTATTTTATATTATATTCATAGGTGCAAATTGAAGGAGACTTGGAAGGGCTTATGTTTTTCTCGATGACAATTTTGTAGCCAATTTTTGTACTTTTTGTACTTAAGCGTTTTGTCGAACACTCGATGTTGAAACGAAGATTTTCCTCTGACGTTGAATTGATCTCAGTAGAATTCTGCAGCGGAATCAGTTTTTGTATTTTCAAAAATATTGATATTCGACATTTTTGGTTTGTAATAACATTTAGACCTTTATCGATATTTTAAAAATCTCAAATTTTGCGTTTTTGGCAAATCCAAAATATACATTTTATGTAGCTTGTTACGAGAAACTAATTAATATCAATGGTTTATAGCCAAAAATGTATATAAGTGTAATACTTTCCATGCCGTAGACAAGGTATACAAATATACCTACAATCTTATATTTGAACAATTTATTGCCACTATATAGTGTGTTTACTGAAGATTGTGATGGTCAATTTGGTACAAGTCAAATGCACGGCCAATATACTTAAATATACTTGAACAGCTGTATTAATGTTCCCGCCACTTGTTTGGCTTCTTCTGGAAATGAGTAGCATAATAAATGCAATCCAACGTAGCACTATATTTTTATGGAGCTAAAAACGTGTAAAACTTAGGAAAGCAGCTGGACTCGATGAAATTTACCCAGAGTCTATAAAATATAGCGGGCCCAAGACAATTAAATTGTTTTCCCTCTTCTTCTCCGATGTCCGCCATACGGGAAAATTACCGAAACTCTTTAAACAAACAAAAATTTTAGCAGTATTAAAGCCAGAAAAACCAAAAAATGATGTAAGCAGCTATAGACCGATATCTCTATTAAGCGTATGCTACAAATTACTGGAAAGATTGATCTACAACCGCATTGCTAGCATCATTGATGACACTATTCCACTTGAACAAGCTGGGTTCCGCCCTAATAGGAGTTGCTGTGACCAGGTAATGGCACTTACTACCCATATAGAAAATGGGTATGATAGAAATGTTAAAACAGCAGTCGCATTCATAGACATATCATCTGCCTATGACACTGTCTGGAGGAAAGGGCATTTATCAAAATTCCTGGATGTGATTCCATGCAAAACATTATTAAAACTTCTCAATAATATGCTTTAGCAGATTTTTTATTGTTTTTATTGGAGAGGAAAAAAGTAAAATAAAGATGCTAAATAATGGCCTCCCTCAAGGTTCTGTCTTGGCACCCATTCTCTTTAACCTATATATCAAGGACCTACCAGCGACAACTGCAAGAAAATTTATATATGCTGATGACCTAGCTAGGTCCTAGCGCTAGCCTGCCAGAGTGAAAAATTCGATGACCTAGAAAACACCCTATCTGAAGACCTTGATACATTACATAAGTTCTACAATCAATGGAGACTCATACCGAATCCATCAAAAACGGAAGTCACCCTCTTCCATTTGAATAACAGAAGAGCAAATTAGGAGATACCGGTGCAGTTTGGAGATCAGCTAGTGATTAACAACCCCTACCCAAAGTACCTGGGTGTGGTATTAGACAGAACGCTCACTTTCAAGAACCATCTAGTCAAACTTTCAGCGAAAATAAAAACCCGTAATAGTATGATTGCCAAATTGAGCGGTACATCCTGGGGAGCTGATGCAAATACCCTACGAATTAGCGCGCTAGCACTAGTATATTCAGCTGCAGAATACTGCGCCCCAGTATGGATAAATAGTGCACATACCAATAAACTTGATACACAGCTCAACTCAGAAATGAGAATCATAGGGGGAACATTAAAAACTACCCCTTTAAAATGGCTCCCAGTACTTAGCAATATAGCTCCTCCTAAGATCCGAAGAGAACAAGCTCTCATCCGAGAATGGACTAAGATAAACAATAACAAGAACCTTCCGGTACACGCAGATGTAAGACTATATGTGTATAGACTATGTCTTAAGTCACGGAAACCACCCTGGAAAACCGCAGAGATGCTATTACTGGAAAACACAGGGGAAAATACCAAATGGCTTGAGGATTGGATGGCGGAGAACCCTGATGGACAAAACATTGTTACCAATCCAATTTCCAAGCAGCCAGGCTTCGATCTGCCTAGACAAATTTGGGTGACCCTAAATCGCATTAGGACCGGCCATAGAAGATGTAACTACATGATGTACAAATGGAAATTACACACTACTCCTTTATGTGACTGTGGAAATATGCAAACGATCTCCCATATAGCAACTGAATGCCCGTTCCGTGCATTCAAAGGCACTATAAGTGATATCCATACAGCTAACATGGATGTGATTGATTGGATACGAAATCTGGACATGAATCTTTAGCCTATAGTTCTAAATTCATCTCAGCTATAATAGTTACCACCTGTCATATTAAACATATTATTATTTTATTTTATTATCATTATTTGTATCCTATTCCATATGGTTTGTTATTATTTACATGTTTAAATTTGTTGCTCTATTTTGTCATACGAAATATATATATATATATATATGGAGCTAAAACCATTTATGGGAATTGGGGAAATAACTTCGGATGGAAAAAATTATATAATATACAAATACGGGGTCTAGGTTAAAATAATGGTAGTACCAAATGATAACCAAGTAATAATAATCGCAAAGTAAAAAGCAAAAACTTAAATAGTGAAAGTAAAAAGAGCGACATAAAAACAAACAAAAAAAGTCCCATTTTCATCTAAAAATATACATAATTATTCACATATAATATCGATAGAGGTGATGTATTATGACTAGAGTTATAGTTATACATTTTAATGCCTTAGTTGTGATTCAAAATTAAATAACACAATTTTTTAACTATAATGGAGTGATTTCTTCAATAATTGATTCGCTGTGAGGCATACCTATTTTCTTACTATTGTCACGGCCTTATACATTAACAAGTATGTGCCCTGCAAGTTGGATAGATGCATGGAGGTCTTCTTTGATAAATTATTCAAATCACTTAATTCTTCACATCGTTTATACATATATTTTTAGAAAGGTCGTATATATTCACTTATAAAGGGAAAAAAATCAAAATCAAATCAAAGGATGCAAAATACAAATCTCAAATTCCTCTGAAGAGCTCCTTAATCCCCTATTCACCCTACCACAAAGTTCCATCATACTCTCATGCAGACAAACGCACCCACACTTGTCCTTCTTGGCTTTATTTTAGTTATTGTTAGTATCGAATATCGATAGTATTTTGCCGTACGCAGATTATGATGAGGATTTATCACACGTTAATTACTTTTGTTATTATTTATACTTGACTACACTTAAATATTTCCAATGAACTAGTTCCTAATAAATTGTGTACATATATTATCTCCGATAGTCGTTGTTCACCTTTGTCAATTATTCGCTGAAAATTATATTTGATTTGGATTTCGCTACCATTACTTCGCTATTTTCGACGGAACCATTGTAAATATGATAAGCACTGGAAAAATAGTATTACATTATTAATCACAGGTATTTATGATAAATAATATATCTACCAATGTATTAACTTACATCATCCTGACACCCTAATACACATTTAAGAAACATTAAGTATTTTATGCCAATAACTAAATGTATATTTGCATAGTGGTATACATTTTTAAAATGGATATAGTAAAATATTATACTTAGTAGTTTGTACGCTCCCCGAATTTATTTAGACTTAAAAACAAAATTATAATCACACGGCGTTATAGATAGTCTATTTAGGTACACTGATGTATTGGGTCTGTTTCATAGTTGTCTTACTGTACATGTACAATACATTGCCATAATAATAAATTATTGATAACAGTGTACATAATTAATAATATACCACAATATACCCAAGTAAGAAACATATGTAAGTTTAAGCCGTAAGTATAAGTAAATCGGTGAAATTATTATTCCATAGTGAATATTGTTAGGTCTGTGGTGATTGGAAACTAATGCAATTTTTAATAGATGGTATAACTTTAGTAGAAATAGTTTTTTATTTTATTTTATGACACTTATATATATATTAATTTAAAACATATCAATTAATAATTTTTTAGAATCGTCTAGACTTAATGCATTACAACGAATTACAATAGCTATATAACACACATTATAGTTTGTAATTCACACGTACCGTTAATATTTGGTTGGGAGCCATAATATAACATAATAAAATATCATAATAATACTATAATCAATATTTCAATATTTATACACTACAAATATCTCCTTTACCGCTAATATTGAATGTATTTGCGTAAATATTCTAAGTGCTGGTACACATAATTTATAATCACATATCTAATCCCTAAAATTGTGTGTACTACGACACACTTTGTGTAATACGAAAAGTTCAGTGTGTAGTACGAAATTTAAAAGTTTGTTATTCTAATTAAACCTTTATAATAATATTATGTATGATTTTATATCTTCAAGTTTTTTTTATATTTTTATGGTATTTGGCCTAACCAAATTTTAATTATTATCTACATTCTACACAAACACACAGTAAAAAAATTTGTTGTTGTTAGGTCTCATACTCTTGTTATAGTTATTATTATAAACTGTTCGTTGTTATTGAGAGAAGCTATTTTTATTATTATCAGCTTAGTAGTGAACGGTGGTATACAGTATACTAGTGTTTATCTAGAAATAATTTAGATTTGACCGATTTGGGATTATGTGTATAGTACGAAAATTTGGATAATTTAGGGACTGCACATATCTATATAATATATTTGCTGAATATATTATACCATTATTTGCATATTATATGTCAAATACACCAGTTGTCAAAACTTACTCCAATATTAGTAATAATATTTACAACCTCGAAATTATTATTTTACAGTGAGAATTAAATTGCATTTTTATACGTCATAAATTATAATTAAATAAAACAGTATTTACTTTTTCGATATTCCACCGACATGGTGTAAAACAAATTCAATTTATTTATTATAGTATTTATGAACAAAAATCTTAACTTTATCTTAATTTCTTAGCCGGGTAATAATATAAGTATAATATATGTTATTTTTTTAATTTACAAATTTGTTGTAAGTCATAGTAATTATTTTATACGATAAACTATAAATTTAGTAAATAATTTAACGACCTTAAGTGAGGAATTCTTTTCCATTGTTTATATTCAGATCGTAGCCGATCGTGACATGCGTCGGAGAAGTCCTCTTCGTCGTGAAGTATACGCGACGCTTCGTCAAGGAAATCGGTGGCTTGATAACTGTCCTCGGCCTACGAAAAATTCACCGCTAAACGATCATATCGTAACGTTTTAAGTGTATTTATTTACGCATATTATATACATACGTCTAACCACGAAGCAGTTGAATCCTCTGGTGTCGGTAACGTCATGGGACTATAATCTCCACCGACATTTTTGGCGCTAAACGAGAAATAAAAACACAATTTTACGAACAAATAAAATAAATTGTTCGTGATAAAAAAACGTATCGCAGTGCGTTTAAAATGTTCATTGTTCAATTTATTTTCTGCGCATTAGTGTCATAATATCGTTCCAACTTGGCAGCTTCTGACGATATGACGTAAATAAGAATGTACAGACTTTAGAGAAGTTGACTATAGAGTGGGACCTACCGGCGCGAGTCCGGCGATGTGGAAAATTTGGACTCTACGGCGTTTCGCTTGTTAATCAAATTGCACGCGACGGACAAAATATGTGACGTACGGACATCGCAACGTTTCTCCCGGTTCGTCACCGTCATAATTTTCGCGGTTGTTAACTTGCCGGATTATTCCCTCGGGAAGTAAAAGCGTACGGTATAGTTTTGTGCCACATTCGTGGGTCATGAAAATTAAAGTTGAATCGATACATCCACTGCCTAGGCGACTAATGTACAAACTCACAACGACCAGCGGAAAAGCGTGTGCAATGCACAGGGCGCACCAGGCGGCTAGAGAAAAATACTCGATAAAATATAAAAAACATTTAATCGACTTCTTACTGAAATCAGCTTCATAATCGCGTTACGAATTTTACTATTCAAATAAATATTCAATAACGCCGTCCGGAATCTCCGTGGAAAAGGGCAATATTAGAATAGTATTTTTTTTTCATTCTTTCATAATTCGGCATTGAACTTATTAATTTAACATGAGCTATTGTAAATTTATAATTTTTATATTATATAATTCATATATATAATTATATAATCTATAATATAGATTATATATTCAGGTTTACGATATAGATTCTATATCGTATTTAACCTTTAAAAAAAATGACATCTATATGCACTAAAAACGTAAACAAATATTACAATAAGTGTAGCATTTCCGAAAGGCAATAAAGGCAAAAGGTTTTCGAATACTACTAAACCACGATTATATGGACCGGAAAACCAAATAATAGAAGTATAAATTTATATGATTTTAAACTATAAATTTATTTTAGTTATTTATTTGGCAAGGACTTTAATGCTTTTTCATTGGTTATAGATTAAAATATAATATTATAAAAAGGTTTTTTTTTTATATCGTATCTTAAGTTCGAATACAAAAATAAACTTAATTAAAACTGTTTTAAAATAAATTAAAAACTTTAATATTACTACATAATTCAATTCAAATATGTAATTAAAAAATGACTTAATTACTAAACATTAACAAAATTCTAAAAAATCCGAGTAAAACTTCAGCGATTAAACAATAATAAAATTTCCTCCAATCCTGGATAAAAGTGTGGGGGAATTCTTCTCAAACTAAACTAAAATTTACATAAAATCAATAACCTGAAATTACATAGGAGACCAGAACAATTTTTCCAATATGTTAATTGAATAAGTTAAAATAATAATATATGTTAAGGTATTAGGTGGGCATTAGGTACAATATCTAATTAAATTCTTATTATACCTATATGTATGAATGTGTATTGCTTATTTATCCATACAATTATATGATTATCGTACAATATACAAATTTGAATAAATATAAGTCAAATTTAAGCTTATTAGAATATTATTATTTACTTTTAGATATCTTTAACTTATATATTAGTTACACATACCTACTTATTTTGTAGAAAGTTAAATTTTTATTTTTTTAAATATTGCGATATCACTAAGTATGTTTATAATTTATCACTATGACGAGTCAGACTTATTTCTTTCCTTATTTTTTTTTTTCAGTCTTGGTTGTCAATAAAAATAATATAATATACGAAAACTTGGTAAACAGTCGTATTATAGTTCGTATACATATTTGGCATTTTGGCGCGTATACAGATTTTTTAAATACCAGAAAATATTATAACTATTTATTGCTTTAATAAAAATAGCTATAAATGATAAATTGCGTTTCGAAGTATATTGAAATACATCTAATTTTATTCATCATACTTGGCTGTGTGGAGGGTAGCAAATAGTAATACTAATAGTTTATAATGCACACTGAAGATACACAAATGAATAATATAATAGAAAATTTGTTTCGTCAAAATGTTAATATTAAATGGTGGTTGAAGTCATCTTAATGAAAAACATAAACGTAGATTAGTTAAACTTTATGTAAAACTTTAGTTAAACTTTTCTAATATAAATATTTCACTAGCCGCATAGTAAATACAAGATTTACATTTAGGGATCAGTCAAAACACAAATAATAACGCTAAACTATAATATTCCAATCAATTTCACTTGTATTGTGAACCACATATTTTGCTCTTTGGAACACGAGTAATGAATCATTATGCGAGATCTTTAGAAGCATTTAGGCACGCGTTAAGGAACTTACACATTACAAATATTTACCACTGAATAATAATTTCCTACGCAAATAATCATCACTTGACTCATTGTTGATGCAAATTTTAATGTTACTAAAAAAGATGTATAAAAAAAACCTTTGTTTCTTATAATATTATATTTAGTCAATTAGCTCATATTAGTGTGCATGATTATTGATATAAAATATTTAAATTAAGTAGGTATATTATCGACGTTTGATTCACTGTTATCGTTACTAGATTGCACAATTCGAATAACTCGTTGACCATTATAAAGGAACACTATATATTAAAACGCTCTAGAACTTTTTTAAAGTAATTGAAAAAACACTCATAATTAGAAATAAAATCCTAAAACACATAACAATATGAATTGTAAAATTAAAAACTTTCTTGAGATGTAACTTTCGGTTTTAATTTTTAATGCGTACACAATTTTACTATATGAAACTATGAAAGTATTAGTATGTATTTTAATGTTAATAAATAATGGAAATTTAATTTCCCAGCATGAATCGTAATTCCAGTACGAGTATGTACATAAAAAATCTAACCCTGTTTAAACAGTTAATTAAAAATGTACTTTGTTTTATAATACTTTAAAATTAAATACTATAGAAAAAATAATTATAAAATATTAATATTACGAGTTAAAAAAATAATGAATAATTTGCATAATGCTAACAAAGGCAATTTAATTACTTTTAATAAAGTATGAATCATCTAATTGTTGTATACATATTAACAACTGATGGACTAGCTAACTTATGGAAAACGAGAGAATAATGATCAAAATAGATAACAATGTAGGGGGATAAATTATCACTTATAAAATATATTATTATACAAAACAAAGTGAAAGGAATAAAGACTATTGACCGCATATGCATCCAAACTCTGATAGAAATTAAACTTTAACTTAGCAACATTCAAAACTAGTTTAGTTCAAAGTCAAAGTAATAATAATTTATAAATTTGCTTACTACTTGGATGGTTCCATAAAATATTATAATTATGGCTTGGTAAATAAAGATTTATGCGATAGAATCCATTAAGATTATGGTCTAAAAATATATTATAAATTGAATTCCAAATGTAAAACTTTTAAATGCATAAGTTACTATTGTTAGTAAGTTATTATAACTTATAATTCAAAATGAATATATTACAGAATAGTAGTTTTATTTTAAATGTAACATTTTAAGTCCCAGTTAATTTTTCGTGACCGATGAACATTTTATTTATTTTACATACCTAATTGTATTATTTTTTAAATTTAAATTTATTTATGTAGGCATGAATAATAATTTTTTGATTGTTGTTTTATGCCAAACCAAATCGTTGTCGGTTGATTTTAAAAGACTCAATGCATATTGGCATATTGCAGCCAATTTAATCATAGACAATTTTATCCGAATATTTTTATACTTTCATTATTTCAATATTCAATTAATCGATTTTTACTAAAACACATCTTTTTCCGGTTATACCATGGTTGCGATATTTAAAAATATATTCGTTGAATATAATTTCAAGACCTCTTTGTGCCATTCACATGGGTAGATAATGCTATATTATTTTTTTAATCCTAAGTTTTCCTGCACTATGATCAGCTGTAATATTATCTTTAACGATGGGGTATCAATCTGGGATTGATATTTTTATTTTCTGCAATCAATAGAACTAGTGTGCTTCACATTGTTATAATATTGTTATTGTTATATTTTGTTTTATATACTTAGAATTTTTAGTATACATTAATACACTAGGCACTGTTACTTTTCTGGTAACGAATTTTTGACCATTGTCTAAATATACCTATTTGTATAAAATATAATATTAGGTATATCTTATAAGGCGATTTTCAAATTGTGTACATGCGGGTCTTGTAAATTTGTGCATTGTTTGACCAGAACAGACGATAGGGGGGGGGGGGCATCCGGGGTCCGGGAGCCCTGGGGCACGGGACTCAGAAAGGGCCCGGCCAAGTCTACCAGGTTTAATTTTTAATATGACCCGGATTAATTTGTCCCTGGGGCCCTTGATTTCTCTCCACGGCCCCGTGTGTGACTTTCTGTAAATAAAATAGCGGAGCGCTCTTGCACGCTCACGTACAGGTCACCGTCACGGCGTTACCTGCGTGAACGGTAAATGATTCATGCTCATTTTTATGCCCTTTTTGTCAATCCTGGCGATGACCACGATAGCGCGTTAAGACTTCTGAAAACTGATTTGAATTCGTTCGTTCAAATTACGTAGTGTACTTGAGATCGATCAGGCCGCATTTTAAGGAATTTAATTTGATTCCCGAATAATCAGCATTTAAAAATTCAAACAAAATGTATTAGGAGTTTAGTAACACATTTTTTAAAAAGTAGCCTGATCGATCTCAAGTAGACATTTAACGAATTCAAATCAGTTTTCAGATGTCTTATCGCGTTATCAAGTCCATCGGTATGATTGATAACAGATTGGTACATTTATATGTACCTACCGATTTATATTATCTATTTGGTAAGTATTGGCGAATTTTTCGAATCGATCGAATTATGATAATTGTCTGAGTCCATGTATTATCACACTCATCCACACTACTTTTATAGTGTTAAGTATTGTTTAATTTGTGTTTTTAATTTCTTATAGGAAAATATAATATTTAAATACTATAACGCTTAATTATTTAGCCTTATACATTTGCTATAAGTTACTCTTAACTCTTTCAGTTGCTCAAGTAATCACGTAAGCTGTGGCATGGCATAAGCGGCATTTGGGATTTGAAGGGGAGGGCTTAGACATACAACTTCCCCTCCCCACCGCTGGATTCTTGTGACAAATAGAAAGTTTATATTATCAAATTTTATATTTTCCCAGTAGGTACCTACTTTTTTAAAAATAATTGTCAACAACTAAGTAAAACCCAGCGGGATAGCAGGGATACTCACGCAACACAAGTTTCCCACAATATCGATTTGGTTTTTTATTTCAATTCAGAAAGGAAGCTTAGCTTGAGAATTTCTTAAAATATTTGTATTAGCATTTTACAGACATGATAAGTATTCTAAAAATGTAGACTTATTACTCCAAGAGTATATTCAATGCATTCTAGTATATTTACAAAGTTATAGGTAAATTCTGTGTTTTTGGCAAAAGTCAGTTTAATCGACCGAATTGGGAAAATAAAAATTGTAATATAAGCATAATAATATCCTCAGGAATACATGCTTACCTACAGTATCCGTCGTTCAGAATAGTTTTTTTTGGATGCAATGATTAATCATTGAATTATAATTCAACACATCCATTACTCGTGACTAACTCAATGATGAGAGGTACACTGAGTAGTACTACATTGTAACCTACTATATAGTATACTAAGTTCCCCGGGTTTTAATATTAAAATGTTATTATTATTAAAGTAAAATATAGAATCTTTACACCACAACAATAACACGGCAAAAAGAAAAGTAACATAAATACATTTCCATTTACTTCTAATATAAAATGATAATCTTCATAAAATAATTACCCATATGATAATAATATGTTATGTATTTCCCGGAAATTGGAATAATTAATTATTAAGATATTTTTATTATTCATTTAAACATTTTAATTAGAAATTTAAAAATGATGATAAAGATTAAAAATCTGTAGGTATTCAAAAATAAAAATAAATTTATAATACCGCTGCCAACTATCAAGCGATTTATCTAACGGAGTACACTGTTTCAGTTAAAATAAAAATAAAAATGTAATTACTTACCTAACTACTGAAATAAAAAAAGATACACCGAATATCGTTTGTCATTAAAAATATTAATTTAGTGCTTTTTAAAATACAACAATTTATTAAGAATTAGAGTGCATCGTGTTAATGTTTAATGTTATATCACGTTTTATAACTTTTAACCACTGCAATAAAGCTATAGAAATACTTTGATTTTTTTTTTTTTTAAAAAGAAACTTTTTAATGGAAACTTATGGTATAATTCTAGAATTTTTTTTACAATATTTGTTCAAACATTCAAACAACGTATATAAAAGTAATAAACAGAAAAGCCTAGGGAATTAGATTTTTTAAAACCCACTTTTTGTCACAACCACATTGCATTGTTAAAAGGACTCATTTTTGTTTAAGGATTCTAAACGATAATGTATAGACAAGTTATTGGTTTTATAACAATGGACACGTGAATTATTGTTATTGTTTTTGTTACTGTTAAATATTATAGTTATTTAATGATTTATCGATTTTAAACTTTATTAGTTGTGGTCTAGCCTACTGATTCATTAAACGACACATCAAAAGGTTTGTACACATACCAATTTATACCGTTGACTATTCAAACTTCAAAAACAGAATATCCATAATATAATCATTAACAATAATCATTGTACAATACACAAATACCAAATGCAACAACAATTAATAATAAATATCCGTCTAGGTATACTTTTTGACAAATGATTGGTCTAGGGACCCCTTTATATTAGCTGAATATCACAATAGAATTTCGCTAAGCAATGGAAAAGGCTGTTCCTCCATCTTTCATCCCGGTATCAAGATTCGATGTTGTCACCAAACTAAACGCCTGTACAATTATTTTCAAACATTTTATACATGGAATTAATTGATTTAAGTATCCAAATATTCGACAACAAAACCAAAACTTCCGCGTTGGTATCTAAAAATTTTTCAATCTAAAATTTAACATCTTACCTCGACGACCAACGTCACAAACCAAAAAACACATTTCAATTGAATCAACACAATAACATCGCAACTGTAAATAATTAATATAGTCGCCCACACACACCGCATCACAAGCATCGTTATCACACTTGAATTCAAAACCTTTCGTTCTTCTTCTCCTGCCTGGGTTGTTTAGCACAGGACGCGGTCGCCTTGAAAAGGATTGTTCTGAATATTATGAAGATGAAAACAATTTTAGCTTTCGGAGGATCGGTTGTCGTGGTTGATAAAGTCGTTGCAGGGAGGCGTCTACGATGGTTACCTACCTACTCATAATATAATAATCATATAAAGTCGCGATAGTCGCAGAGGCCCACCTCCATACCATAATAATATTATGTAGGTATTACTAAATAAACATGATGCGTAAAGACCGTGTCCAGAAGCATAATTTCAGTCGTCGTTGCCAAAATGCTCGCGGAGTTGCAGGCCATTTTCAAATCATTACGTAGGTCTAATAGTTAGGTAGCTATAGATTATAGCAGGGTCCTTATATCATACCTAGTGTATTGTACATACTGAAGGCATGTGATAAGATTTAAAATAATAATATAGATAACTAGGAGTGCAAGTGTCAGACATTCTTTTGACATTTTGATGGAAAATTATCAGTTTGTTAACTACATGTAATTGTCAAAGTATCGATTTTTTATAAGTTTTAACTCACGATTTAACGATTATGGAACTCTTAGTTTAGGTCTTTAGATACGGCAACATTGTGCATTTGTGCCATGTACAAATATATTTATATTACTATAGGTTTTTTATAATATAAAATATATTACCGCTATCAATTTACTATCGGTAATTGTTGAATCTCAGGAAAAAAATGTATTTGAAAAGTAAAAAAGGTGGGTAAGTGGATGTCGCTCTGTTGTACAGTAGGTTACAAGTGGGTCACTGTATAATGGATAGTATTAAATTTGAATTCAATGATATAATATCACTGTATAAGAAAAACGATTCTGAGCGGAGACGGCATGTCAGTCTAGATATAAGACATATTATATACTTATACCTATAGTATTAAAGAAAAATTGACCTATAATATACACAGGAATATCCCAATATCCATTAGGTAGGTACTTATAACGCGTTCTACATCAACAACAAACCGTGATACTATCATAGGTATATAATAGTATACTTTAGAAGTTTCAAGTACCCACGAGTAATATTATACAATCACAACAAAATAACTAAAATAGTTATTCTAGGTTTTTTAACATGCAATTTCGTCCAAATTCGAACTTAAAATGGCTATAAAAATAAACTGTGCTTATGTATTTCTTAGAATTTTTGGTAACAGAGTTAAATATTTACGTGGAATCTTGTTTTAAATTTTCAATCCTTAGATATAAATGTTGAACATTTATAATTTTTTAACTACAAAATAATTATTCAATTTTAAATTTGATAAATTTTGTCAAAATTTCAACTTCAAATGCTTATAAAAAAAAAATGTGCCTATGTATTTTTAATATTTTTCAACTGCTATTATAACAATATATTAGGAGCCTTGTATTACATTTTTACACTTTTTGGCCCAATAGATAAAACTTTATAGATATTTATAGAAAAAAAAACTAAAAAAATTGAAAACTGACCATGTCTGTACACAGCTCAAAAAGAGTCAAATTATTTTAAACATTTTATCGTATATAGAAAATGCTAATATAGACATTCAGTGAAATTTTCAAATATCTACAGTAAGTTGTTTTTTAATTACAATAAAATAAGAATTTTGTCACATGAGAAATCGAACGAATATCAAATGTTGTAAAAATATGAATTTCAAACGCTCATAAAAATTTAATTTGAGTTTCTTATAGACATTTTTTTTGTTGATAAAGAAGGTAGATTATCCTATAAGGAATCTTGTATAACATTTTAAAATATTAGTTCTAAAAATAAAAATTTTTTCGAATTATTAACTCAAAATAATTTGCTAATTTTCGTGATTTTTATATATTTTGTCAATTTTTGAACTTAAAATGCTAATTAAAAAAAACTGTGACTAAGGGTTTTTAATATTTTTCAAATGTCATTGTAACAATATAGTAGGAGCCTTGTATTAAATTTTCAAGTATTGTTACTCAACAAATAAAGTTTTATTGACATTCATAGAAATAAAAACTAATTAAATTGGAAACTGAAATTGTCCGTAAACAGCTCAAAACAAATCAAAATATTTTGAAAATTTTATCATGTAGAGAAAATGGAAATATAAACAACCAGTGAAATTTTCATGTATCTACCTACAGTCATTCGTTTTAAAGTTACACCAAAAACCAAAATAAATTTTCTCGAAAACAGATGTAATAATTCCCGTTATTCCTTAATTTTTCTTTTGTTTTTCACGGCGCTTTTGAAAACTATTGGAAAAATTTTACTTTTGACCCCCAAAGTACCAACTAGATTCACTTTCCTTTCAGAAAAGGTACTGTTGAAGAAAATCCAAGCACTTTTACTGTCCTAAAAGGTGATGACTGACACAAAAAAAAATTTAAAAATTTAAAAAATAAATAAAAAAATAAAAAAAAAACACACATCATTGTAAAATCAATACATTCATCGTTCCACTCAGAATCTAAAATACAAAATTCAAAATCCGAAATACTGACTCAATATAAGATTTATAATACACATTTAGGCTCTAAAATATTGGTGGTAGACCGCATTTTAGTGAATATGTATCCTCATTGCGTATTATATTAATTTTATGCACCTACATTACCTAAATTTAATCTATTATACATAATAATATGAAAGTATAAATATCATGAATTTCTCATTAAATTATCTCAAAAAACGTATTATTATTAAAAACGGATTATAAACCTTATAGTTTTTTAGTTTATAATGATTCATTAATTATTATCACTTTCCGATTTTTTAAAGCACATACCTAAGCAAACTTGGCTGCACATAACTAGATTTTTTTTATTAAAGAAGTTTGAATCTTTTTTAGATTGTACTGTACCCAAGCCAATCCCGTTTATAATTGAGTTTTTGTTAGATAATTTCTTTACATTGTTATTTAATAATACAATTTAAGTTTTATTTATCCAATTAGAAAAAAAGGATATCTCATAAAAAATTACTATTGTCATGAAATGGTCATAAAATGTTCACGAAGATAAAAAGGGACACGTACTTAAAACTTTTTGCTTGAAAACATTTTACGAGTTTACTTGGATTTCTCACAGGAGGTTTATTTAATATCATACTGACCTTAAAATAGGAATCAGGATATAATACAAAATATGAGTAATCTTATTTAGTTTGGAACATTTATTTTGTTTTTTTTTTTAACATATATTATTATATTCGGCGTATACAGATAGTGTAACAGGAAGACCTGAAAGATGAAACAACTTTTGTTCTAATCAATATTTAAATTTTTTTTATATAAACATAATTTATAGTAGGTACATTGCGCTACACGTATAATACAAAAAAAAAAATGTTTTTTTTATTTTTTAATTCTGAAAAAAAAATTTTAATTTTAATTAAATTTTTTGGGAAAAAATCAATATGGCCAAATTTTAAATTTGATTAAAATAATAATTTTGATAATAAAAACATTTATCAAAGTTAAGTAGGTTACTTTTTAGAATTTTTAAAAATATCAACATTTTTTCATTTGTTTTGATAAATTGATTATTTAGAACGTAATTACTTTTTTCAAAATATTATTTTTGGGAATTTTCTGACATGAGTATATTTTTTAGACTATTTACTAACCTTATAATTTTCACAATTTTTGGCATACGTTTAAGTAGCATATTTTTTGTTTTGTCAGGTCTTCCTGTTACATCCTGTATAATGTATACATTAAGTGTAAGACGTAAGTATTAGGAATATGTTTAGCCAGATAAGCCATTATTATTACTACGTTAATAATAGGTGCCATACTATTATTTTGTGCTTATTGTTATTTTTATTAATACTTGTTACTATTGTTACTCATACTTGGTATAGAGAATAAAGATATATACCAAAAGATAAAACAACATATAATGAATAATTGCACTATGATTATTCAAATATAATTAATTTCTGGCAGCTTGATTAATTTAAAAAAATAAAAATTTATATCACAGGATTTACTATAAGTTAAAAAAATATTATTTTTGATTATAAATTAATATACAACATCAAATGTATTTAATTTATTTAAATTATACACAAATGTATATATTATAAACTAAACACGGCTTCTAAAGTTATAAATAAATGTATACCAAAAAAAGTTGTTTAAATTCGTAATAATAATATATAACTCCCAACAGTCAAAGTTTTGTTGATTTTTATTTTATTCCTTTAAATAATTTGTATATGAAATAATAAGCTTTAGAATTTAAACTACGCGGGAAAATAAAATTATTCCATCAAAAGAAAGTTTAAATTAAATTAAATTATTTTATACTGATGTATAGGATGAGTTTAGTCCACATTGGACTATCTTATTTTCATGGTGGAGTAATATAGAATTTGTACATTACTTAATTAAAAATAGTAAGATCTACTGAATTTAATCAGAATGACTCTCTAAGTATGCGTAATATTTTTGTTTTTTTTTTAATATAATAAAATAAGAATAAGACAGTTCAAAATTTTATTAAAATCTTCAAAACGGATATTATAAAGTATTGTATACATTATTTATTTTTGTTTAGTTTATTAATATAAAGTACTTCAATTCTTTCAACTATGACTGGATATTATTTTAAATTTAAGTAATCTACAAACATTTTTAATTAATTTAATATTATAATGAACTAGAAATTATTAATTATAACTGAATCGGTTGATTCGATATGATTTTTATATTACTTCAATATATCGTTGAAAGTGTTTTTTTTATTTATTTTATTCAATAAAGCATACAACAGTAGCCCGTGTGCGACAGATAATTTAACAAAGGAACCGTCGAACGGTTAACTTAAACAACATCACTTCAAGCATTAAAAAAATAATAATAATACAACTTTACTAACAGGTCAATGCACTAAATAAGTTTAGAGCAACTGTTTTCTACAATATTATTAATCAATAAAATCACAGTATTTTAGATTCTGAGTGGGGCGATAAATATAATGGTTTTTCAACGATTTATAATTTTTATTTTATTTGTCTCACGTCACCTTAAGCCACTTTAGGAGCAGTAATATTGCATCTATCATCAACTTTAAGGGGGGTTTCAAGTAGCTAAAATGGATCTATATAGTTGGTACTTCGGGGAGACAAAAGTAATTATTTTTAAAAATAATCAAGCGGAAAAAATAGAGGTACAGAAAAATTTGTATTTTTACGCAAAACCAGTTTTGACAAAATGTTTTGTTTTGAAGTTAAAAATAAAATTACAGCTGAAATTTGATTTTTTCTAAAAAAATATTTATATTAGTATCTATCTATATTCTGGACATGATATATTTTTTAAAATATTTAGGCTTTTTTTGTGTTCTTAATAGACGTTCAAAACTTTTGAATTTTTTGTTTTTTTTTCATCGAATAATGAATGATAACATTTTTGTTTGTGAGTAAATAATCTTGAAAATTTAATGTAGGGTTATAATATAATAAGGTTGAAAATCACTGGCCTAACGTAACCTAATCGTAATCCTCTTTTAAAATTCTTACAGTCCCCACAGTTCCCGGTAATTCTCAAAGACGTCTCAAACGTAAGTGGCGTCGTGATCTGCTGTAAGTAGTAATTCCAGTTAACAATTTCTAACTAAAAATATACTCGTATTATATGTGAGTTTATCTGGCTTCTTTATTCAAAGTTTCTCCACTTCTTTATGTAGGTATGTGTATTTTTTATGTTTAATGTATCTTACCAGCATTTTCCCACATTGGTGTAACTAGGGACTATCGGGAATAACGAATGCCCAGATGCTCTTAGGGTATATAATATTGTGTATTTTTTGTAAAAAATAAAAATAAAAATAAAATAATATGTCCACGATGAAAATTTGCGATTAATTTTTCAATAATAAATATTACAATGATCAGAAAGAAAACTATTTTTGTATAATACAATAAGTTTTGATTGAAATATATCACCCTTTTGAAATTTATTGTATTTTTAATAAAAAAAATTAATAATACCCACTCTACTCTTATAAGCAACATTTTATCATCACGAGAAAAATATGTGTGAATGATTGCTTACAATGTACAGTTAAACTATTTATACTTTATATAAATCGAGTTCAAAATAAAATTATTAGGTAGGTTAGGTACCTATCTCTGAAATATATATATATATATATATATATATACTTTAAAATGAATAAATTTACATTTATAAATTATATAATATCATAATATATAATATAGCATGATAAATAATTTCACTCGGTAACTTAATATATTTAAGAATATTATGGTAGGTACCTAACTGACAATGACATAAATCGTTCTTTTATATTGTATTAATTGTAACTACCTAATATAATTAAGTCAAACAATTTATTTTCTAAAACATTACAGATTAAAATATAGGTAATATAATACCAAATAAATATTGCGATTATTATATTGGATAATATTATTTAATATGTATATAAGTATTTTAGTACTAACACATGTATTTGAAATACGAATCGTCGTTTTGGTATGAATGTGAAAGCAAAAGAGGACTTAATATTCAATTATGTTCCCTTAAAGGATAAGTAAATTCAATACCTATATTAACTATAAAAAGATAAATAATTTTTATAATACCAATATGATTTTCAGCAACGCTGAAATTTATTCAAACAATATAATATGGAGCGGATTCTCGGAATGATGAAAAAACAGTGAAAAAAAATCAAAAATTAATGAAAACATTTTTTATACGGAAATTCCCAAACATAATATAGCTGCGGGATTCAATTAATCCACATTCCCTAAGTTAGTTTTTCATTTATATCACAAAACGAATTTAATAATCCGAAACAAAATAGGTAGGTATATACTATCTCATACATTGCGTTCATAGGAACACCGCAGCACTTATCGGTAAATGGTAATTTTAATTAATTTAATTTAGAATATAATTGTTTTATAATATTAACAGAATATACAAAAATGTATGAACCACATTTTTTATTATATGATTAACATTGAAAAAGATAGAGGCAAACAGTAAAACAAAATACAGAAAGCAACCAAAAAGCTAGACAAATTTATAATGTTTGACACTTAGGGTGTTTTGAATTTAAATTATGAAAATATTTAAACTTGTACAAATTTAAATACCTACCTATATTTTTTCATTAGGTTTTAAAAAGTATATAGGTACCTAATTTTAATATACACCCATTTGTTGTAATATATTATAATATATACCTAAATATATTTATAATAACATTGTCAATAATTATAATAATGATAATATTTATTTATCGATGATTAGAAAAAAAAGAATTTTTTTCTTTATATTTTTATTCTATTATGTTAATTGTTTTTTAATATTTAACGTATATTAAATGATAATTATAACTAATTCGAATACCCTATGAGATTTTTTACTCGTGGAGATAAAACAATAATTATTTTAAGGTTATCCACAGATGATATAGGTACCTAGAACAAAACAATTGTAAAATCAATTTTAAATGCATAAGTTAAAATTTAATTAATATTATGATAACTATGTTGTATATGAAATATACATTTCTTCAAGAAATAATTTTAGATACAAATAACTTTGGGTTAACATTTATAAAATTAAGCGCAATTTAATATTACATTTTAAATCATATTTACTGTTCATAATATATCCTAACAATCAAAACTTTCTATCCAAATATTACGTAAATAAAATAAAATATACTATGCAGATTGCAGACATAAAGCATGATAATATAGTATGTATTATACAAAGCACATACCGTTAATATAATAATATATAGTGTTGTAATATCAATTATTAATATTACAGATAATTCACATAATTATGCTTGCTATAGTCGCTTCATAATTTATCAAAACATGATATTATGCCGATTAATATCAATTTTTTTTTAAAGTAGCAATTTACATTATTGGCGTTTGAAGTTTTGAACAAAAGTAATCAATCAGTTATAAATGGGACTTAAGGTTTTTTTTTTTGCTATTCAATATTTGTATTCTTTTTCATTATTTTTTCACTGCCTTTCGTGTGGTTAGTATTCGTCTTTATTAGTAGCAACAACAGCCAATAGGACTACCTATATCTATTAAAACAATCGTAAAATCGTTGTTATTGTTTTCGTCTTTATACTATTTTTCCCGGTCTATTTTCCAGACTTTAATATTAAATCAAATTTAAATTAATAAATTATGTTATTTAGGTAATCGGAATAATATACCTATATCCAAATAAAATCTTAGAGCAATAATGTATGAATAGACATATTAATATCATAATATTATATTAATTATAAAGAAATATCATCGTGTAATTAATTTATTAAAGTTGACACAAACATGTTTGTGTTGCTATTTTATTGCAGCCATATGGATTTTGCAGTGTACACTGTATATTATACAAATATGCCAAAGCCTAAGGGAATCGTACACAGTACAAAATACTAAAATTGATTGAGCCTTCTAATAATATTTGATGAACTTTAATAATATTATTATAAATTATTACGGAAAATATGTGTATCGTGTACA
This sequence comes from Acyrthosiphon pisum, assembly GCF_005508785.2. Lineage (NCBI taxonomy): Eukaryota > Metazoa > Arthropoda > Insecta > Hemiptera > Aphididae > Acyrthosiphon > Acyrthosiphon pisum. The sequence goes on along the minus strand of NC_042495.1, from coordinate 1,735,163 downwards.
CTATTTTACAATAACTAGATGAGATATTAATAATTATTAAATATTAAATATTTATTGTTTTTAAGTAACAACCAATTAAACTATATATAGAAAACGTTATTACTAATAATTTAATTTGTTTCTTAAGAATCGTTTTTCGTATGTCATGATTTATTATTGAATTCAAACTTAACACATCAATTACAATATACAGTGACCTATCCACTCTATGACGAGGTGCTTTCGATATCTACTATACACCTAATTGACTTCTAATAAATTAAAAATAAGAAGTAATTGTGAAATTTAATAATTTAAAAATGTAGTTAAGTACCATCTATGCATTAAGAGTACTATGACGTCGTACAAAATGAAGTTTAAATTGTATTAAAGAAATTCTTTTAGAAGACACTATCCCTGGGACGGGAAAGGTTATTTTAGTAAAATGTAACAAATGCATTTTTCAATTAAACATTTTGTAGAAAAATTGATTTTATTACTGTATAGAGATGTATACACTGAATATAATGAATATATTTTAAAAAAATCTTGTGATCTGGGTTCAATGAGTCATATAAATTGAAATAATTTTAAATCTCCACCATTGGAGTTATTTATCAAATTACTTTCAACTAGAATCGATTTCAAACAAGTTAAATACTTTTAGGAAGGTAGTAGGGTAGTTTACTGGGAGGTATAAATTAAAATATAAAACGTTGCATTACTTGCATTTAGTAATAAAACGTTTTAAAAAAAAAGTCGAATGAAATGATAAAACGCAGTAGCTAGATGCATGAACAGTACAATAATTATTCTAAAAACGTACACGTTGTTTTATTGCCCTGTAATTAAATTTAGTTTTAAATCCATTAATTCCGTTTCAGCATTTCAACAATATTACTGGGGAAGCCGATAGACTTTTCAGTACGATTCGGGGAAAAATCATTGAACGGTCACCTCGTAACGCAGGTATAGAATATAATAAATATAATAAGATGGGGTGTAAATGTGTACCTAAATGTGTAATTGCGCAAAACTTCTATAATATTATTAATGGGCACAACCCCTCTCGCCCAATAATTGGCTTTTTTATTTTTGCCTACGTTCTCTTTTCGACCAAATGTGATTAATAATAGATTCCTCTTTTTGCAAAAAAAAAAATAATAATTGCAATCTTTTCGTCCGTGGTTTCACTTTCAACATTTTGGGAAGCATTGTGTCTAAAATTAGTTTAATAAAGCCATTAAGCATGACCTCTAGAATATAGAACAATTTCTTTGAATATAATGTTGCGTTGGTCTCGGATTGAGAACTTCTAAAGATTTTCGTTTACATTCTGTGTTTACTATTTGACGATTAATATTTGATTTATAACGATATTAATTGTGGTTATATTCTCAAACTGCAGAAGTAAATGCATTATTATTTTTGTCTTTGTATAATTATTAATTTTCTTCAACGGGTAGAGTTGCCTCTTTGTTAGTCGATCGAAAATTGTACTTTGAATTATTATAAATTTATAAATAACCATACGTTTACCCCTACTGATTTTTAAGTATTCTACTTTTTTTATATGAAATTTTGTCACTTGTCACTGGTCACCCTCTTAGTAAAATTAAACTAATTAGCACAACGAAACAACGAAAAAAAAATCGCAGGAGTGTTATTTGGCATGACAAAGTGAACGACATACTAAAATTAATACAACTACTAATATTTAATAATAATATTATTTATTTCATATATAATATTGATGAGTAATGACAGTAATAACACATTAATATTAATTTTATATAATAATATTGATTTTACCTATATTATAATAATTGCACTGTCCGTTGTATGAAATATAAATAATTTTGAAACAGTGCTTCCCAGAACGTGGGTGAATACGATTAAATTATTATTAAGCAAAAATAAGTCATTTTTGGGCGAAAGGAGTACCGCCCATTATAAAGTGTTTCGACAGGTGCCTATAAGCGGTCCAATCGTGATGTAGTTTTCGATAGAAATAATATTGCGTAGGTATGTGGTGTTATTTTCCGCGTACGGAGTACGGACAACAACAACAATAGAGCTTCACACTTATCGTGTGAGTTAATTTCGTTCGCGTGTAGGTAAGTGGTAATGACACAATTTATTGTTGTATATAATATTATAGTATTATACAACTGTCGCTCTAACGTAATCGGGTAGAGTCCGGGATTTACGGGCACTGTTCGAAGAGGATGGGTGGCGGCGGTGCACTCACCGATAATAATATTATAATAATATTGTACATTGTGCGTGGTAAATAGAATAGGGGTTGTGGCGGCGAAGCCTGTTGGACACTGTACGGTCCGCGGTGTGTCCGACAAGCGTTTGCCGCGTCCAAAACGGTTGCGGGGTGGCGGTCGTTCTCGTCACGTGGCCGGTTGAAAGCGGGTCGGCGGGGTTGGGGAGGTGGTGAGTTTCGAGAGCTTGGCCGGCGGAGGGGGAGGATTGGCGGAGGAAGTACAATGAGTCCGCTCGATACTTCTAATTACGGTCGGTATATAGACGAAAGAAAACGAGGCAGGCGACGACGGCGACGGAAGGGAAAAATAACAATATAATAACGATAATGATGATAATAATAATAATAATAACGCCACGGCACGATGGCACACGTCCTCCGCCACGCTCCAAGTTCCTACGTGCGGTGGGATTTGAATTCAGTGGTGAAAATCTTCGGGAGTGGGGGGCATTTTCACCTCAACGCAAAAAAAAAAATATTCGGTAAGTTGTAAGTACATTATGTGTGCATATAGTGGATCCAATAGTATAATTGGTAGAGGTTATAATAATAGTTGTATAATTATATTGTTAATGTGATGATATTGTATGATTAACTCTACGTACTCATATAAAGCAGTAATTGGATATAGACATGTATGGAATATTTTTGTAGATGATTAATGACGGCTTGTCCCCCCAAAAGTAAACTGTTTTGCGCCACCGGTTTTAATAAAACTATTATATTTTAATAATATTATACCAAAGGTCCGGAAGCACGACGGGTTTCCGATGATTTGTCACAGGTCTCGTAAATCGTAATGGTCGACGATCTGACACTCCTGGCCGACGACAATCATCGCGGATACCGTTCGTCACCGTCGATGTATTTCATTGCAATGGATGCGTTGACAGCGACTTTGTCTCTATACTTGTCATTAGACAAGGTACCTATGACTTTAACTTTGACCGTGGTACTTATACTTGTATAGTAGCTGTAGCAATGCGTATAATAATAATATTATGCACTCGACGTGCTCGTCTGAACCATCTTACAAAATTAATACTGCGCTACCGAGTACCAAGTACGGAATACTGTATAGATTTACTGCAATCACAATATTACGTTCCATAAATCGTAATATCCAATATTATGACGAATAAAACTATTATCACAACTCTATTCGTACGGTGAAAATCGTATTTTAATAATAATATTTCGGTTCGGTCTTTTTGTGGGGTGGGGGGGAGTGAAGGGAAAGGCGGACGGGGGCTTGTATCGCTCATAGTCGGAATAAACGAAACCGATTTTCTCAACCGATCACGGCGCCACTGCCAGGACTTGTGCCTACTTCTACTACTACCACTGTCCACTACTCCACAACCACTTACCGGGTACTCGGTATAATAGGCATTACATACAGACCGCAAGTGCGTATAATAATATAATATATAAATCGCCAAACAGTGACTGCCACAGTGGTGTCTCGTCGCGGTGCGCGGCACACATATTGCACACAAGGCGACCGCGACGGTGGCGTCGGCGTCGGCGTCGGCGGCGGCTGCCGATTTTCCCTGGGAGCACGACGGCGGCGCCGTGGCCGTAGTAGTAGACGTGAGTATCGCGACCGGCCGGAGGGACGTCCCCCAGCCGTTTACACATCGTCCGTGTTCTCCGCGGCCACCGCGTACGTATACGACACCCGTGTTTCGCGCGCGCTCGTCCGCCGTTTCAGACATCAACAAGTGTCGCCGTGCGCGCGACCGTCGCGTCAACGACTGCTGCAGGAAAGTCCAAAATAAACGACGGCAACTGTCACTATTGCGGAAAATAGAAATCGACGTGAATAATATCGATATCTTTAAGATATTATTGTTTCGTGAGTATATTATAATTAACGGTTTTTGCACAATAATATTATTATTAAAGTGCACATTATATTATTATAATAAGTAATAACATAATATTATGTAGCCGTATATTTCTCGCTGTTCACCAGTTGTTGTTCAGCATTCGTCAGCCAATATATTGTATTGCATGATTTTCGAGAAGAAAAATCCGATACCTACCTAATCGGAGTAGTTACGCACTGAACTAAAACAACATGGAACGCGTGTATCAATCGAATTCCCGATAGGATAAGTCGCCATATTATGCGTTCCGAGTCACGGGAAATGCTATGTTAGTTGTGAAAATTGTACATTTTACACATTATAATATGAGAATTATACACGATATGGATTCTATTCTGTTCGGTGGTTGTACGTCGGCTGACTCAAAGTCTGCCGAGTCCGGTCTGGCGTTTCACTGCAGAGATGGTTTGTAATAATATAATACTGCACGACGATATGTAACTTCTCGAACGCGCTCGACATCCCCACCGATACGCATCGATACACTCCGATTGTAATAGTAATATTATGACGTTCTTCGTTGAAAATCTTGACGCATCGGTGAATAGGTATTATTATGCTTACGTGCGGAATTGATTTTATTCACTGCATTCGGCTGCGTACAACAATAATATCTCGTATATGATAATAAGCGTATTATATTTTGCCGAGATATCGCGCGTGGCGTTTTCGACAAAGCCACCGTCCCCGTTTGGCCCGTGGGACCCGCGGTAGATAAAGTCTCTCGGATTTACATATAATATATGTACAAGGTGTACCTACCTATATCGACGACGATGCCTCGGCAACTGCTCGTTATAGGTACGCCAGTATCGCTGATGGCATCGCTCGCACATTATTTATATTTATTGTATTTTATATTATCAAGTAGATACGACGCGTGCAGCTGTAAATTATAATATATTGTGTTGCGCACCGTCTCGCCGTGTAAATAAAACATATATTGGTATTATATTATATCAATAATGGTAATATTCTTATGCAAGTAAGTATCCGTTGTAACGGCGTATAACGTCCACTCCAATAGCTCGTATATCGCACGATATTATGGTAGATATTATCAAGTGTAGATTTCACACCGACCACCCCCGAACTTCATGATTTGAATAAGATAGAAAATCTACTTGTTATTTGTTTGGCGTAATTTGCACTGGGTTCCTGTAACGCTTACATGTGTGGTATACTATACTGGGTACATTATTATAATAATTTAATTATTATGTAGGCACATGATTATGCATTTTTTTTATATTACAAAAGAGACGAATTGGATATCGATCAACGCACATTTACCTAAATAAAGAGTTGGGAAAAATCTTTTAAAAAGAGATTTTTGAATTTAAAGTCCTAAACCAAAGTTTTAGAGTCCGTTCTCAACTCTGTATAAAATATGATAAATATTTTATGAATACGAATATATACTACATAATATTATATTATTTTATTTGCATATAAATTAACTACGAAATACATTCCTACCTAATACCTTTCGCTATCTACAAGTTGTGGTACCTATTTATTAAGATAATATTACCATTTTTTTTTCATACAACGTACAACCAATGTTCCCTATTCGAAATATTTTTACTTTACACTGACAGTTACAAATTATTACATTGATTTATCGACATTTTTAATAAACAGAATATATAATATTATAATATTATAATATTATATACTCGCGTAAATGACATACCATACCAGTATACCACCCCATTATGGCATTATCTATTCCTAAAGTTATTATATTTATTATAATATAACGCAGTACGCCTGTACCTATGTAATACATTAATGCATTAATACCTAATAATATTAATATTAGGGAGCCAATAGTCGTATTTCAAAAAAAACTGTTTCCTTTTCCGAGTAGGTACCTACATACTGTTATAAATTATAATAATTTATGGTCTAATGTCATATGAATCGAATATTTTTTTTTATTCGTTTTGATTTTATTCTATCTAAAATAAGTAATCCATACTGCATATAATTAATATAATTATATGCTTTTTTATTAACCAATCAATAAAATTGTTTCCGGTTAACAGTATAGAAGAATCCGTATTCCGATATAATTGCTTAGTGAAATTAACTACCAACCTATATCGTTGTAGAAATGTAGACTGCGGTATAAATAAATATATTAATAGGTACTATGGGCCACGGTGATTGATTTAAGTAATAATAATTAAATATTGAACTTTAATAAACATAACAATACACTACATAGTATGAACACATATGTACCTATAATATTCTTGATATCTCACACATTATCAAAGACGACCTCAACGAAGATAAAACCACAAGAATGATACTTACATTGAAAACATTACTAATTTTTAAAGTTAAATATCTGTAATAGGTATCGTTGGCGAATAATCTTAGCTGTCGAAGCCTGTAAATTCTTAAATAATAAAAAAAAAATAGTCTCATCAATTTTTTTAATGGAAATTTATTATTTTTACAGTATTTCCTATAGGCATATAATGCATTATAATACAATATTAATTATACAAACCTATCTTTTTTTAGTCTAGAAATTGTACTATCTGTAAAGCAAAATTGTTTAGAATAAGCACAAACAATGTTGTTGATTTATAAAATTTTTTATTAATTTGATTTACAACATTTTAGACAGGGGGATTATGTGAATGTACAAACTTATCTATTTCAATAATATAAACAAGCTATTCATTATAAATCTTTATTAATTTTTTTACAGACATTTTTCAACAAATTAAAAATATACTTGACTACTTATCAAATTTAAAGCAGTTAAAAATATTATGAATTCAGAATTATTGAATATACATTATACATCATTTTAATATTAATGCATACCACGGAAACATTTTCTATGAGAACTTGCTCGAACAAAATGCATTTTTATTTTTTATTCTTTAATAAAGCAGTATATTATAATACCTAACTAAAAAGTTATTTATATTTTAAAATATATTGCTGAATATTCTGTACTCTCTATCATTCTTTTATTATTAATTATTTGTGTTATTGAGTAGAGGTAGGTAACTATTCGAAAAGTATCGAATTTTATTTATTTATCGTTACATTGACGAATATTATAGTTTGTAGCATAGAAAAGAGTAAGTCTGAAGAGCTATAATATTGGTTGGTTAATAATAGAAAAACAAATCAAATTTTAATTTATCAATATTTTTAATTAAAATTATTATTATTAAATGTGTAAAATATCCTTTCAGGATTAGCGTCATAATAATCACGATCGACACTAGCTGTTGTTGCAGAGTGCGACAGACGAATAGTGGACGATCATACTCCGTTTATTGACTTAACAATTTGGTGGTTCTGTTGCGTATGCACTATAATGCATATTGCACTATTGCGTAGGTATTTTTATGGGTAGATATTATGCTGTATTACAAGTTACAACGTTGGTGTCAGATGGTCAATTTGAAATTTGGTATAATCCCGTGAATGGCGTGACTTATAATTTACATTTTGTTGTTTAACTTTTTATCAACTATTTCGGTATTATGCCGCTAGCTCATGAGCTCATTAATGCCCTCGTGAACGTGTTAATTTTAAGGAGTTGTGTTTAGGAAATGTTCCTTTCTTTTCTTGCGGTCACTGATCGTCTTTGTCTGTGAATAGCAAATTACCGTTAGTGTGTGTGTATATACTACCTACCAATCAACTTATCATACATATTATAGGTACTGTCAATGTATCGCATGCAAATGCCATTTATGGCCATTAGATCAAAATATTATTCAAAACAAATTTATGGACGTGAAATACCTATATATAGGTACGTCTGACACTAATTTAAGTACCTACTTCCAAAGGTTAGATTAAAAATATGTAAAGATGTTTGAAATTTGAATGTATAAACAAAATTGCTTTGCTACCGATTGGTGCTAAGTAAACTTGTTTATAAAAACAAAAATCTTTAGTTTTTTTGAAATCCAACCACTACCTTAACTTTCGTCAGTCGGCAAGTTCGTTTTGAAGAAAAGTTGATATGGTTTGCTGGTGGTGATTTTACTTATATTCACTATACCTTTTTCATAATTCATTATAATTAACAAATTGTTTTTTTCTTATCAGACCTTATTTGCATGTACATAGTACCTACCAAATATTATCTCAATCTACAGAAAAAAAACTATTAATATAATTTAATATGTAATAAAATATGAGGTTTTGTTAATCTCCTCTTCACGTGATTCACTTTTCTATGTTTTTCTTATTACTTATTGTTTTTATTTTGTAAACAGATTGAATATATTTAAGTAAATAAAAAAAAAATGTGTGGACAAGTATTAGGTATAGTATTGTAGTAAACTATTATTAATATTTTAACACATTGTACTTCAACATTGATGAACATAGTACTTAAACGGCTGAGCCATAAATATGGCACATTAAATGCATTAAGTTACTTGTTGTAACTGTTCTAGTTTGTTCAATAGAATAAATTGAACAATAATAATACTAAACAATTAAATAAGCAACTAGGTACTATTACTAAAAGGTTATGGTATAATAACTTTATTTGTTAATATTTTTTTTTTAAGTTGTTGTCATAATATTTTAGTTAGGTATTAAAGTTCTATGAAAAATTAAATTATTTTGTTTCAAAATCAATGTTTGATTCGAAATTGATCTTTTTTTAATCCAAAACACACAGTTACCTGTTTCACCCAAATAGCCAATATATAATCAGCTTATTCTTTTTATCCTGGCATATTTTTGATAATTTTAAAATAACAGTTGACAATAGTGAATATTTATACATTTTGAAGTATTATATTTATAGAGTTACCTAGAAAACCCTACAGGAAAGCGAATAATATTTTTAAATTGTAATTACATTTTGTCATATTTTGTGATTATAATTATAATTTCGTGTTATATGTACATTATAATATATGATAAGCGCCAATGGTATTTTTCTGTTTTCTTCACTAAACGCCATTTTTTTTTTTTATAAAAATGACAGTTACAATTTAATTACGTGTACAACTACTATATTTTAATCAGCTTTTATATAAAATTACAATTTAAAATTTACATTTTTATACAATGTTTAGGAACAAAAATTATTACCTATTATAATTTTAAGCACATACTAGTCATATCATAACAATAGTCCCTGAATTGCATGCCCGTAGATGAGCAAATAAACATGAGGATGATAATGGTGAATTCAATGTTCAATGAAACTATTAAAGTTTACTAATCGAGTGGTTTATTACATTAAATACAAGTAGGTCATCTGATAGTCATTTATAAGTAATAATAATAGGAATTCAGTTCAGCAGGAAGGACTAATAATTATTTAGTTGTCGCCAAGGTTAGTTGTTACCTTAGAGTTTTAGACCCATAATTTTTCTGCAAATATCACATTGTTAAACAACTATGTGTTTTTGAGCGTAATTTCACCTATACCTACGACATGTTCAAATTTATATTTTCACTTCAATTTAAATTTGATTGTTTTCGAATAATATTTTATTTAAAATAATCAATGTGTTTTCAAAGAGTACTAAACTGGATAAAGATACTGATTCGGAATAAATATAAAAAATACCATTTTGGTTCAAATCAATACAAGTGATACTTGTTGGTGATGTATAAAACGAAAGTATACTTATTTCACGTTTAGTTCTGTGGTTAATAAAATGGATAACCGAAGAAAATATTTTAAATTCCGACTAGCTTTGACATAATCATACAATTATTATATTCATATTATATATTATATTAATATAGCGGTTTAGATATTACAGCAAGATTAGATACGTACCAAGCCAACGATCAATAGATTCCAATGATCTTAATAATAATAGACACAACCAAAACAAATTATTTTTAAATATCCCAACTTTTATAGTATTATTAACGATGTTCTAACTTCAAACAATTTCCGGAAAGAATTTAAGAATTTCTAAAGATTGTTATTACAAAATATAAAATATAAAGCCTGAAGCACATAATATAACTCTGAAGTCCAAATACATTTGAGAGTACCTAATGCTTGAGACAAATAATAAAAGTATAAAACTAAATAATTAAATATTTTATTCTTTTTATCTTTGGACGAATCACAATTTATTGATTTTAAACAAAGTACAGACCGGTACAAACGTTTTAAATTGGTCTAATCTTGCAAAACTAATAATAATGACAAAATACTAAATATTTTTAAATTATCATTATATTATAAAATATACCATTAATTATTTATATTACCGATAAAAAATAATACAATCTCGTTATAATTTAAATACACAAATAAATGTATTATTATACTTAAACTTATTTTAAAAATAATGCAATCAAAATAATAATGACCAGTCAATGAAGCTCGATTACAAAATATTTATAAGTAAGTAATATAGGTAAGAGTCTTTATGACTAAGCCTGAAAAAATAATTCAAGTATTTGTAAATTGGTGTACCTATTAAACTTTTCACTTTTGGCTTATCGTTCGAAAATATGTTTGGTGTTTCAATATTTAATGTTAGTATAGTGGCTAAGTATTGTGAATATTTTTCGGTAAGAAAAACTATAAATTTCTGAGGATAGTGCTTTTACTCTCATTCTACGAGCATGCAATTTAATGGGTATTATAACGTTAGGTGCAAAAAATGTGTATACATTTTTCAAATCTTATTCAAGAAATATTTTTTAGTAGGTATATATTATATTATATTTTATACGCTTTTTATTCATTTTGAACTTACTATTTACCATGTTACTTAAACAGTATGCTAACTTACTTAATCAAAAACTAAAATCATCAAAATATATAAGAATAAAATACAAAAGTATAAAACGATAACAAGAAAATTTTTAATTCAATATTTTTAAAATTGACGTGAATCATAACTTTTTATAAAAATGTAAATTAAATATAATTATATTATTATGTCAAGTAAGATACCAGGTAAAAATAGAAAATAATTGATTAAATTACCTGTTAAAAATAATAGATTGAAAACTGATTCAATACAACAACAAAAAATGGCTTAATATATAATAGTTAATAGAGAGCATAAAACACCTAAACAGATATGTAACATAACATCTATCCTTTAAATGCTAATAACTAATATACAAATTAAATCAAACCATTTATGCAATTATACCGAGTATAATAAATAACTACGTAATTAAAAAAAAAACTTTTTTATAAGTTTATTGACAACAGTAAAAAAACATACATAAACTTTTGCCAATTTAATATTATTAAATAATTTTTAGCTATTTATGTTAAATATAAAATTTACTTTTATACTTCGCGTAATTTACTGATTTTTAATTTTAATTTATCTTAGTTACTTTAAAGTTAAAATATACGAATATTTTCGTAATTTAGGTAACATATTATTTTGTAACTATATCAAACAACATTATTTCTTAAAAACAATAGATACCTACATTTATGTGGCGGGAAAGTGGATTATATGATAAAAATATTACAAAAATGTCAATAAATTATTTAAATAATCAACATAATAATTTTCATTAAGCTTCGGTAAAAACAATTTTGACATAGTTGAGTCATGAGCCCACGACCCCCTGCTAGCGCCACTGTACTTGGTTAATTTTCAATTAACTATTTCTTCAGCCACATTTTAAATTGGATTAATTTTTTCTAGCTATTCTATATTGAATTAGTTTTTAATGGATTATTTTACTCTGACCATATTTATATGGGTCCTTAGCCATTTTTTTTCTATTGAATTAATTTTCAACGGGGTAATTTTATTTGGTTTTGTTTATTCTTACCGATCACTGTAAAATATAAAGTGTAAAAACGAATGTGAAATAAATAAATATTATCTACATTATTTAAATAAAATTTAAATTTGAAAACAAATAACGTATAACGTTTGTAAAAAAAAAAAAAACAACAAACGTTTGGAGAACAAAGAGTATCGCCTCCCCGTGGTGTTCTCTGGGTTACGCTAAATGATACTCAAATATGTATAACCATTATCAACTGATTTTTAAAATTACCACAAATCCATTACGTTTAGATTCACTAGTTCCATCTTATTTGGGTGTAATGTTGGTATTATGTGTATTTTGTATCGATGTGGGTAGACGCGAAGCAAATATTTAGAAGAAATAAAATTGTGAATTTGCATTTATATTTGAAATAAATACATTTTGACAAATAAAACATTAAAAAGGCAATAGAGCGCCTATTCAATATAAACAATACAATTGTTTTTAATAATAAACCTTTTACAGTGTGTAAATGCACAAAATCATCAGAATGAGATACAAAAATAATCATACACCATATTGACTGTATATCTATATGTCTTACATAATATATTATATATTATAGTAGGTATACTGTATAGTAGACATTAGAGTAGACATTTTTCAATGTAGGTAAGTGCCCTAATAGGAGTATATATACATAGAAATGATAGATACATAGACACCTAGTACTATATCTTCGTATGAATATGACGAATCTTAAAAATAGATAACATATTATATTATAGACAACAAAGTATAACTTATATTTTAATCGAATGTATTTAAGTTATGTAAGTCTGTTTAACCATCACAATTTAATTGAAAACAACTGATAACAATTAGGAAAATAAATATTACAATTGTTGTTAATTATTATAGGTACCTATACATTTTAATGCGAAATATAATTAAACTGTAAACAAATTTCTAATTGGAATTTGATTTCAATTAAATTAAGTTGATTCATAAATTAAATTTAAAACATAATTAATTGATATGTGTATTGTAATAGATTACACATATATTATACATTTGTAATATGTGTACAAAATAATAATATAAATTCATATTATATTTACTGGTCTGTATACATAAATGTACAATGTAAATTTTGTACACGAACTTAACGCGTTTAAAGGTAATCAATGTAGTAGAAGTCAATACTAAAAACCGAACTGAAAATTTTTAAATTGTATATATATATTGTTATATGGATTCAACTGTTTTTAAATGTAAATTAAATAAATACAAGTTTAAAAGTTTATACCGCAGTTTATGTTTTCTTATGTTTTTACATAGATATTATTATATATATGAATATAAAAAACAGTAACTTCTATTTTCTTTATAAGAAACTGCCGGAGACTAAATTTCCACTTTCTTTCGAATATTTCATTATCAAGTAAATACACAAATTTCGTTAAGAGTTTATAAAATTTTTTACAGAAAATAATATATTATAATATTATTTTAAAAACTGAATTTTTTGAGAAGAAAAAGTTTTTCCATCAAACAATTATGTATATTGTCTTGAAGACTCCAATATTAAATTAAATTATTATAGAACATTGTTAACGATAGTGTGATACATACAGAGATGGTAGAAGAACGGATTCTGTTTTTATATAAGAAACGTTTTCTATTGAAAGTTTGAAAATGATTCCAAAAAAAAATAGAAAAAACTGTAATAGGAGTCTTGTAAAAATGTTTTTTTATCATTCATAATGTAAAACCACCTGCAGTAGGTAGGTATTATAAGGTTTGTCCAAATTAATAAACATATTATTACTGTTTTTATTAATTTGGCAACGGATATTTAAAACGTTCAAGTAAATTAGTTTATACTAATCTATTTGAGTATACCCTCTGTTGTGTTCGTTTATCATTTTAAACTATATAAGAGGTAACTAGTGTTCGTACTACGTAGTCATTAACTATGAATTATTTACTCTATTGTTTTTGTAATGGTACTAGAAACGTCCAGGTACTTCTGACATATGGTCAATGGTCATGTACGCAAGCATTGTTAAACGTAATTAAAAGAATGCCATCTCAAATTAATTGTTTTGAATGAGAGAACATTACACGCTGTTATGACATACTTCAGACTAGGCACTTGAATTTTTCTTAAAATTCATATTTTCTGTCATGTAAATAACCGAGTAAATATTTTTTGAAAAATGTAAAGTACCTAAATGTATACTAACGAGTAGGTAATGTATACAATTTTTTATATTTCATTTGGTTTTTATTAATATTACAAAATCATATAGTACGTTAAGTTGTACAACGTAATTATAATTCAATATATTATTATAATATTACACCCAACCCCACAATTTATAATACTACTGTATTAGGTCATTAAACAGCCTAAATATATGTATTACATAATATGATGTTAATTGATAAGTCATTGTTTAATTTTTCAATGAATGATTTAATCTGTTTTATATATTGTAAGATTTTTCAAAATATATTTTAAAATTCAAAACAATAAATAATAGCTCTCATCCGGAATTTGCTGAAAACACTCTTGTGGATTCCCGATTTCAATATATTTTATTATATTTTAATTGATTTAGGTGTTTAGTAATAATAATTTTGTTACCTATGTATATATTTTAATATATAGTATAGATTATAATTTGAGAACGGTTTTAGCGACTTATTCTATATTTTTGAGTGGGAGACGTCACATATTTTTGCATAATCTACCGGCTACACTTTATCTAAGCACTTTTTTTTTAGGCCGTATAAAATGTACACTGTTATTTGAAGACAAGCCATTCAATATTCGTGGCGTTTTTGTCTTTAATTGTATACTAGCAAATTAGCCACTTTTCGCGATCCACAATAAACTTATAAACTAACGGTCGGGCATAATAATAATTTTATAATAACGGTGCATATAAAATTGTATTATCTATAAGGTATACGGTATACGCTATCTATATTATTATATTGTATAATAATAATAGGAAGCAACGAAAATGCACAATAGACCTATTACTGCGCGGAGTATATATAAACGAGAAGCTGGCTTGGGTGGTGCGGTCACGATGATATTCAGCGAGTTTTTATCATTAAAATTGAAAAATTCAGCGCTTTTAGATATTTCACAATTTATTGTATCATCGAGACGTCTAGTGCACATGCGCCGTGAGAGCTGTGGTAACACCCGACCAGCACACTTGCATCTGCATGTATCTGATCACTGAAACTCTACACACTCCGACAATAAGAATTGTTACTATAAGTCTTCGAACTATAATCGATATAACCAATTATCTTCCTAAATAAAATAGATACAAAATAAATAAACATCATGCGCATTAATACATTATACTTAGGTAAGTATGTATAGGTACATTGTATACAACAAATGTCAACAATTTGTCGTAGAAGCGTATATGAAATTGACGTTATTCTTGCAAGTTGCAAGGAACCAGGTGAACCTATATAAATAGGTGACGACCGATGTGCATCCAACCTTTACAAGCCAAACAGGCTCCATGAAACGGAAGGTGCCTTTAATATGGGTCGGAGCTCTATAAAGGTGATATAAATTATGCTGTACTGAGGTGATTTATGAAAGATCGTTCAAGGATCGTTTAACCGAAAGTACACAACGCTATTATACCTACATAATATTATATAGTAGGTACCAACCATAGATATCGTGTTAACCGGATAAATCATCACCGGCGATAAAGCCCGATATTGAGCATAATGTGACGTTGCCACGACGTTCAATTCGAAACTTTGAACAGAAACTCGGACTAAAATTAATTCAATCGAACATAATTCCATAAAATAACAAACTGCAGCTAAAGAAATTGAAAAAATAAGATTAAATATAAAAGCTTTCAAAGTTTCAACCAATAATTCAAATTGTAAAAATACCGAATCTTTACGGTTATATGTTTAAGACGAAATATATACCCGAGGTATAGCAATTTAACAATGTCAATGCCATAAAAACCGTGTTATTTTTTAACTCATACTTATATTTACTTGTATTATTGTAATTATTTAAATAAACAATTGAGAATCGCATGGTAAATGGCAACATTGCATTACTATTTATGCTCTATCGAGAAGGTTTTCTTTTACATTTCTATATCCTTTGATGCACCGACAGATTTGCTCAATCGCTGTCGCCTGAGCAAGTCGTCGCTTTATATTAGTAAGAGCATCCGATATTATAGATATATAAATGTATCATAAATGGCATAAACATAACAGCATTGTACTGCGTGAAAAAGACTTTAGATAATGAAATAAAACTGTACTAATATTATAATGGTTATTTAAACAGATGGGGATTTATTTTAATCATTATATACATCATAGGTACCTAATTAACAATATTTAAAAAGAGCGTAGCTCGCAACTCGATATTTTCCATTTCGAACATAAATTGGTGACATAAATAAGTAACCATTAATTGTATATACCTTAGGTATTTTTTACATTTTATTCGTTTCTATGGTAATAAACAAAGCGTTACGCAAAATCGGTTAGAAAATAAAAATATCTGAAGTACCTACCCATTTATTTAATTAAAACAAACAAGACATTATTTAATTTTCACGGGCAACGCCGTGCAGGATCAGCTATAATTAAAAAATATTATAATATTATATTATTCATAAAATATTTGTTATATGTATTTATTCCTTTTTTATTATAATTATTGGTAAAATCGAAGTGCAAAGACGGATGACCATTATACAAATCTACAGTTTTTCATAATATTTTCGTAGATTCAGCTATATCTGTAGTATCATAGGTTACTATATTTATCGGTATAGGTACATGGTTTCCCGATAGGTTTTTTTCGGGTTCACTATTTATAATTTATTTTGCTGATCTCCAATAGTTAATAGTCGATTTTAGTAATAGTTGACGACTGTCATGTTTAGAGTAATTTATTGTTTCAATACATGCAGTTGCGAATCATTTTACCACGGAAAGATAATTTTCAACATTGCGACGGCTTAAAATCTGATTAAGTAGGTTGTAACTGAAAAAAAATGGATACTGGACACTTATTATTTTTCGTCTCTTTTTTGTCTCGCACTCATACATATCCATCGGGAAATTTAGTAATAGATTAAATTTCAAAATATAAGTAGGTACTTAAATTTAGAATTTGTTTTATAATTTGTAGAGCTCCATTTTTACAGCATGTACATTTGTAATTTTGTGTAGTTATTGTTATGTAGTTACTAGTTATTCATCTTTTGACTTTTACCTATATAATCCGTACACTAATTCTTTTTAAAACTTAAACACTTGCAGGCTTAATAAAAATAAAGTCTAGTCTGATTAGATGCTCTTAAGTTAATAATTTCGTATACGTACATATTATATTTTTACAATAATTGTCACAATTAAGCAATTATTAAGATAAATGGCTAATGTGGCTAATGGTCATGTGGGTTATATATATCAATATATGGTACTGATTTTGAACCAATTGAATATATTTCGATATTACAGGTACTTTATCATCAAATATCAAAAAAATAATTGTGATATTTATGCCCCACCCACTACCAAAAAAAAAATCAAACGCTAGAGCCGCCACTGATGTTTTTTATTTTATTTTCAACACATAAATGTTGACTCATGAAAAAATATTATCTTTTTATTTATTTTATATTTTTGTCATTTGTTACAGAAAATAAAATAGAATATTCTTGTGATTGGATTTAATTTTAGACCCATATTTTATATCCGATGAAAACAATCCAAATATATCTGTGTTACAAATCTGTGCACTGTACATTTAACGGAATTTAAGAGAGGGTCCAAGTGAATCCAAGGGCATTTAATTTGTCACGGGAAACGCCGTGCTGGACCGGCTAGTTAACATTTGTCAATCCATTTGTTTTTTAATAAAAATAAATGCGCAGAATTATTTTTTAAGAGACCCCGAAATATTCTTTTATTTTCAGTGTTAAACTTCCGGCACTTCATATGCGTATGGCCGATGTTGTATATTATAATATTATTAAGGCGATCATTTGATTCGTAGCTGTAACTGCCCAGCCGATACGAACGTTGTCGGCGAATACTGACCAACATCTAATTATCGTTGCTCAAGTGTGTCCGTCACAAACAAACGTAGCCTAAAAAAATACCACAACCCGCACAGCGCTAAATAGACGATTAAACAATAGTTAATTAATAATAAAAAAAATAAATGATATTTTTATTTATTAAATATTATATTATATTTATTACAGTCTACTACCTAATCTATATTATACATACGCATTATAATATATTACCTACAATAGCCTAAGAAAATACCACAACCCACAGCATCAAATAGATGATTTAATAATTAATAGTTAAGTAATTAATACATTAAAAAAAATAATATTTTTATTGATTAAATATTATATTTTATTTATTACAGCTTACCTAACCTATATTATATATACACATTATAATATACCTACTATGGGTGACCCGGCATCCAACGTTGTATTGCCCGCAATCTTTTTTTTTTTATGTTTTTTTCTTTTATTTTTTTGTGGCACTTAACAAACACTAAAACCTTTGGGAGCGCAAACTTAACCTAATACATAATATGTGAAGATGCCTTGGGCAGATTTTGCGTTATCCGAGATTAACGACTATTGAAAAACATACAATCATTTTTAAACATTGTATGGATATTATTCATTTTTATAAACTAATAATATTATACAAAATATGATTCAGACTTATAACCTATTTCCAACCAAACATTTTTTAAAAATATTTTATATTCCCAAGTGCGAAGCAATAGGATGAAATTTCATCATGATTATTCGAATTGTCGAAATATTATTATAATCGTTGGGTTCACGGATTGGAATATATATAACATTGGAATATTCGTGTAGTATTATAATTCGGTACCTATAAATATTTTCTGATTGACTCATATCATTTATTTAAATAATAATCAGGCTTAACATATATAATATAAATTGTTCTCATCGCTATTTGAAATCGAATTATTAGTTACCTTAATATGTAAGTTATTTCCTTAATGTTGATCATCTAAATATTCTAAACCATTAATACTATAAACGTATTCGTATTATAATTCCAACTTCATTTTTAGGTTTTCAAATTACATTTTAGTGATTAGTGCATCGAGGAATTGGGAAATTATATTATAATATAATAATATTCCATTTATCACATTATGATTGTAGTCACGTAGAGAAAATCTTCTATTAATGACGTTTGTAGTTTAATTATTGGAGTGTATAATAGTGTGTGATTGTACATGAAAGGTTTTACTATTTGTTTGTTGTTCTAGAACCATTTATTATAACTCGCTTAACATCCAGACTGGGAGTATTTGTATTAATATTCCATTACTTGTTGAAAGCAGCAAATGCGATTACCATTGCGATAATACAATTATTTATGATCGAAAATACGCTCGCTATTAGACTTAACTCATTTCTTCTTTTTTAGTTAATTTCAACAATATAACTCTAATTGCTTTTACATACGAAAATAGTATTTTAGACAATTATTTTTAATTATTATAGTTTATTTATTATGTGTTTTTAATTTTTATATTATATTATGTTGGTTTTTTGTCTTCATTTCTTATTTTTTTTTTTTTTTTTTTTTGTTAAAGAGTATTAAAACATTTTATATTTTGTATAAGAAAATATTCTTGAAATTCTCTTTGACCTGTATTGAAGACCTCGTTAGTTCCTTAATTAAAAACAAAATTAATAAACTATAACAAAGAATATATATTTTGAATTAGGTATTGATAAATGTATTATTATATACAATAATGTATTATTACTTTTACACAAATAATAATATGTAAAGTTCTTTTTAAATTTAATAATTTGTTTTGATTTGTAAAATCTGACTGTTAACAGTGAAATTAAATATTTATGAAATTACTACTGAATTTTGTTTCGTTATAAATATTATTATAATCATATAAACACGGACGGGGTACCTACCGGGTGTTAGTCATTCATTTCACTCATCACTCATCTCGATATAGTCGTGTATTATTATTGTTGTTATGCATTTGAAATAAATGATAAATCATAGCATTTGCAAAACAATTTTGAGCAGAGATCGATTTACTATAATTTTTATAATGTACTCATAAAAATAATTGATGAATAAACGATTAATAATATATTGAGTTCAACTTTGATAATGTGCGATTGTTCTATGTAACTAATGCGTAGTATTCTTTCCAATAAAATAAGTACCGGTAGCTAAAGAAATAAAATTATCTGACAAGAAATTTTACAAAAGACCGTACAATCACTAGAGCGACCATTTAATTGGTAACTAATTGCTAGGCAGGTACCTATTAGAACCTTTGAAAATACTCGCAGATGATTAAAATGCATCCGGTATATAAAATAGTACCTATATTGGTATATTATAATTCTTTAAAAAATAAGTCAAGTCAAGTTTTGTGTTTGCAGCGGATTTTTCCTCAGACGATTCACGAAGTGAAACTCACTTCACAATCTCATGAATTGTTTTTTATTTAAATTTAAATTTCAGACGCGCATCGACAACGAGCTGCAAGTTATTAGCGTTTTTAATGTGCAATGACCGACTGAAACCTGCAGATTACATAATTTAAATATTATAAAGCAACAGAACTTTACAGTTTATAACAATATGTCGTTGGTTTCAACATAATGATAATATTAATATTATATTATAATCAAACGAACGCTGTGATTCCGATAAATGCAAGAACCGATTTCATGAGTTGAGTATGTATAGTGGTTTCCTGATCGGTTGCTTGAAGTTCACATTGATTATGAGGAAAATCGAGCTCATCCTTGTGTGCTCCTTATGTAGCTTGTCGTGATCATTCCATGCGTAGATAATGAATAGGATTCGAACCCTTTAAGTGTTAGTGCCGGATATAATATAGAAGCCACATGTATTTGTATACAGTATATTAGTACAAGACTGGCAGAATAATATAAACGAATCGGAACATAATGTCAACTGTGCAAACATCTATGGAAGTCACTTGTAAAATTACGGTAAATGGGCAGAGCTATTTTTTTTTTTTACCCAAAAACGTCAAGTTCAGTAGTCGATTTTTATTCTTCTACTTATTTATAACATTTTTATTTGTATAACCCAGAAGTATATTCGAACTGTGCGTCGCGACTCCCAGGGGTGTCGCCAGAGTTGACTAGGGAAACCGCGTCAAAGCACCGGAAATCAAAATCAATGTAGGTCATGACGTATAATATTTAATATAAATATTATTTATAATCATTAAAGTGATTATGGAACGATAACGAAACACATATTTTTTAAGTTTTATTTCCAGCACTAAAGTCACTGTAATTATCACCGGTACCTATTGGCCATATTGTATCCGTATTGTTTAAATGTCTTCATAATAATTTGGGAGCCTTCAAAATATTGTGAACACACAAAGGATGAACAAGGATTTGAATACCTCTGCACTATAACCAATAACCATCATTGTAATATCGTAACGACCTGAAGATGGTTGCTGAAATATATGCCACCAAACTATAAAGAGTCATGAGTTTTTACCTATTTAGAATATATTTAAGAATAAATACTACCACCATACTTTATGTGATTAGAAACGTCAATTTAATAACTCTAAAATGTTGTCGTCAGCCGTTAACTTGGACATTTTTTGTTCGGAAGCCGTTACAAAAATTGTGTTTATAAAAATTAGAAGGAGTTACAATAATCTATTAGGTAGGTAAGTATAAACTTCATACTTTATACTATAAAGTATAATTATATAGTACAGTTTTAATTCAATAGTTCTCAAAAATTATCTTTGCGCTTATGATGATAATAAAAATAATATATGATTATTTAAAACTACATAATGATTAATGGTTATATTATAAATGTATCAAATGTTAAAGACATGCATTTAATTTAAAAGTATAAAATTAACACTTAAAAAAAGATTATTTCTTAGAAAAAAAATTCTTACACATTAATTTTGTGAAATACTCTTTTTGAAACAATACAATTGGTTGAAAGTGATACAAAATAAGACGTACAAATGTAAGAGTTTAAATTATGCACTTACGATAATATCGCTGCTAAAGTTTTGACAAGAAAAAAAAAACGAATATGTCGAATTTATTAATAATTTTTATTCAACTTTGGCCCGCGTGCCAATAGTGTAGGTACCTATATACACACCATTTTACATAAAACAATTATGTTGTTTTACTGATATCACTTCGTTTTCTGAACAGTATTATCAGAGAACAGATGAAGTCTATTTCTATTCATCATATTTTGTGGTATTATGCTTAGATCATATGCATTGTATATGATCTAAGGTATTATGTCAACAATATTGTTTCAGGGATATTGTAAGATCGATATTAGTAATCATAATCAATATATTATTATTCTAAATCATCTAACCACGTTTTTTACACTGATAAAAAAATGGCTACTATATTTGCCACAGATACGTAAAACTTGTTATAGTATAGAAAAATGAGAGGAGTATTAATGGTGGCTTCCAAATGAGTGCCATAGTTTTCTCAATCATTGAAATTAAAATGCGCGTTAAAATATTGAAAAGATAAGCCAAAATGTATTATTATTGTTCGTTAATAGACTACAACATTGTATTTAACATTTGAATTTTGAAGTATATATAATTTATTTGCTTCAACAGACCAATATAATACTAATTCATAATTATATATTGAACATTATGTTTATCTAAAGCTAATATTATTACAACTCACGAATCATGATATAGGTTTAATCAATAATCATCCAATATATGAATTTGGTAGCTAAAATATAAAACAAATCTTAATTTAATAAATTATGTCTACTCATCAATATAAATAAATAATAAATAGTAAATAGATCTGTATAAACATTACAATTATTTGAATATTGAATGTAATATTATATTTAGTATTAATAACAATTGTCTAATGCAGTGGCCCTAAACTTTTTTATGCCACTGAAGACTTACTTTTCCATGCACATTTGTGGCACATTAAAAGTTTTTTATTTATTTTATATTCATAGAAGACTTTTTTTAGTTCAATTGAAAATATTATAAAATACATGAACTCTGATTTATAGTATGGCTTAAAGGTTTCTTGTATTATTTTTGCTTTATATTTAATTTTGATATCAGAATTATAACGTCAAATAAGTATCTTTAAATACCTATTAAACTATAAAATAACATTTTTCTGCTCAAAGAAAATAAATTTACTTTTTAAAATCATACTCAAATAACTTATTTAAAATTTTGATCCATCATAAATTTTTATTTTCAAATCATAATAATTTTCCAAAGAATTATTATTCTTAATTCCTTGTTTAAATTTGTTCATGTTTTTTAATTAATATTTATGTAGAAGATAAGTTTAAAGTGATATTAAACATATCTGTAAACCTTTGATTGTAATCCATAAAATACACTTATAAATAAATCTTTATCTTTTTTTTTGTTTTAATTAAAAAACTATTTTAGTTTTTAAGTTGGAAGTTTTTGAATGATTTCAAATAATAATATATTTTTTTTTATTTCAAACATTTTAAAATTGTCATTTAATTTTAATATATTTAATGGTGAAAAGTTACAAGCCCCTAAAGTTAATTGTTTATTGAATTCCTATGAATTACTAAAACCATCAGAAGAAAAATCATTTTTTTTTTAAATAAATATCCAATTTTGTCGAAGTTTTTGACTACAAACGACCACAATAAAAATTCTGCGTATTTGTAAGTACTATTTATGATGATAACATTTTCAAGTTTTTTGACTTATAAACAAAAATGATGCTATCGTAATATTCATAAATCGAATAAAAACTAAAAAAAGTCAAATATTTTAAATGTAAGTAAATAGCAAAATATAGCCATAATATTTGGAAACATCTATTATGTCTAGAAAATGTTAATCTACATACTTGGTGAAAACTATAAATATCATATAATTTAGTAAAGGTATTAATTTTTATTTACAACAAAATAAAGAAATTAATTTTAAGCCGAAGTTGCCTAAATATTCCCCTTTCTCCCAATTATTTTTAAAAGCACTTGGTAAATGAGGAATCCAAGTTCATTTTTAGCTTGAAAACTGAACCAATAATTCAGAGCCGTTATTTAAGTGTATTTAAATGTAGACCAAGCACTACTAAATGGCTTAACATTTTACTCATTAATTAAGATTTAAGTACGATTACGAGTTAAGACCAAAATAAATAAACAAGCATTTGTTTTGTTAAGAATTAGTGGGTAAATACAGTAGTCGTCGATCATCATGAAGAATGAGTTTAACGAAGGGTATCATTCATCTTCAACCTCTCTTATATAAGTATATAATGTTTTGATTGTGTTATTATACCCATTTTTTACTGCTCCCAAATATCCATTACCCATAGTATTACCCAGTTACAAAACTACTTACAAACTTTTTCTAAAATTGTTCATTAGGTTCGTGCGTGCTAAGTATTTTATTTTATTTGTATAATATATATTGTTAGTGAATACATACTTTGAATTAGGTCCAACCCATAATTTTTCAATAAATATAATATAGTTGTGTGTGTATTATTGTTATAAATATTATCGACTGCAGAGTGCAGGCAGTAAGAACGTATTTGTGAAGACAGTTTTAATACGAATGAAAGTATTCTATACATTTTCACTCAATACTTATAAAGTTATAAATATATTATAAACTTGTTTTGTAGTCTGAGCTTAGTCTCAAATTAAAATTTAGTTATTATTATTATTATTATTTTTTAACTTGTGTTGAAAGTTTTCCCTATTTTTTTTTTTTGTCTCTCGGCATTTTTTTTTTGTGCCCATAACTGTAACAAAACTTATTTTATTTTACAACTTTCAATTTGTAATTATCGAGTAATTGATTAATATCCCTACCCCATATATTGGTCTCGTTACTGGCATAGCCGTTGTGTATATGCATATCCTATTTCTCACCCAACGGATACTTTAGTATATAAAATACCAATGGACAGTGGTATTATACGTAAAATATAACAAATATATTATGATTTTTGTAGTAATTATGCAGTAGTAAGTTGTACATTAATTGATTTCCATCATAATTTTGCATAGTAATACAATCGTCGGTACAATCGCACAAAACCAATGCATATTTATATAAAATATACAACAATAAAATTGTATATTTTATAAAAAAATTAATCTTAGTTGCGTCTTGCAGCTGTACAGGTATTTATATTCACCAATAATAAGATTTTTTTTTTTTTAATTTTCAATAGGATAGTATATAAATAATAATATAAATGGATATGCATTTTTCATATTTTTTCTTTGAATATTTATATATTATGTTTTTGAAGACTAATAATCAATGATAATAATAATATATTGTCTTAGGAATTTCAACAGAATGTAATATCGTCTAGACCAATTTTCGGATAGAAAGAGATATAAATTCGGCATCATGGCGAATGGACGTCATCGGCGTTAACGATGTTGGCAGGTTTTAAGGACGGTAGCCATAAAAACGGTTATTTTATAATGTTTCCGCACGTCAACGGTTCGCAGGTCGATGTTCCCGTGCAGGCAGGATTTAAGTACTGTAATACTGATGGGTTCCAGTTTTCAACTTCTTCGAAATAATGTTGGCTGTTTGAAGGTTGTGAATGTTCGTCAATTTGTATTCCTTTGTTTTTTAGTGTATTTTCTTTGGAGGCAGGTTGCCACCAAAAAGTGTAAAGTGTAATGAACATTTAATGGACATGGATGGTATTAGTAGTGGGTTAATATTATGATTAAAGTCGTATTGGTCTGGGCTCTGGATGGATCTCTAAATCTTGGCGCTGTGGATATTTTTTGGTTGATAAATTTTTTGATGTTTTCCAATGGTGAGGTAACTATTCTGTTTTTTAAAATGAGCGGATATTTTTTTCTGAATGGAAAGGATATTTGACAAATTCTGAATTGTTGAATTGCTGACGAACCTGTCACTAAATCAATAATACGTCTTAAAACCGTGGTCTGTATATAGTTTCTGATTTTTTCAAATTTATGTTAGAAATGTTAGATGCCCAGATTAGTGTTCTTATTATAGCAAAATTGGTCGAGTAAAAAATATATTTCGTATTTTAGTCTGTAAGGAAAAAGTTCTTTTGAAATTAAACCACGGGTATAATAGTGAAGATTGCATGGCTTTTGATTTTTTTATGATATAAAAAATGTAAGTTTCTGTCTATCTGAAAACCTGTTTGTCCAGAATTCTTCCTAAATATACAACCTGTCCAATGCTTAAGAGACACCGGATCGTTTCCGGGTGTCCATCATGTCAACCATTAACCACACACATTTCCTGTGTTATTGCTATCGTTTGGTATATGTTTTACCTCGTCGTTAATGATTTATCAGAAAACGCCTGTAATGAAGTTACGTCATCGTAATCGTAAATAGGCATTTTGCCCGGTTACAACATTTAAACTTTTATAATTTAAAATCCATAAAAAATATTGACCTCCTAGAGTAACTCAAAAGTATCAAATAAATCGAATTTTCTACCAGGAGGCAGAAACCACACTCAATGTTTAATATTGAAGATGTTTTACTATTCCATTGGTGCCGTTAGGCACACAATACAAAAACCATATTATTGTAAAATCAATACATTTATCACTCCACTCAGAATATAAAATGTATAGGTGAGATAGGTTATCATTTAAAAATCTATAAAATAATAGTAGTTTCCCCAAAAAAATTCGAGTGAAGAAAATAAGAGGAATTTAAATTATGACAATTACATGTATTTTAAATTTCTCTAAAAGAATATTTTGTAAAATCATAATATATTTCAGAGTATGGCCGGTGTATATTTATATAATAATCCTGACTACCTATATATAAATATTATTCATTAATTTATATTTTAAAACGAAAAGTGAAAGCTAAACACCTATGCTAATATTATACCATCACTTTGATAAATTTGAATATTATTTGATAATAATTTAAACAGGAATTTTAAAAAGGTAAATAAAATAAGAATATCATTAGCAAACGAAATAACGTTTTGTTATGTTGACTAAATCGTTTAATTTAGTTAAGTGATATAAACGTGTATTTAGACATAATTTACGATCTACTTAGACTTTTGCGCTGAATTATATACATTAAACACTTACGCTAAACTATTCCGTCCTTTGCGAAGAAAATATTGATGTGATTAAAGGCATTACTCTTCTTTATAGCCAGAGTGAATAATTTCGAAAATTGTGTCATTATTATGAAAGCCTGGGCATAAACGCGTTAAAAAGTTAAAAGTTAAGTTAATTTTAACTTTTAACTTAACTTTTTTAAATTTAATTTTCATTACCTAACTTAATTTTTAACTTAACGTATTTTAGTTGATATTAACTTAATAAATAACAAGTTACTTTTAATCAAATTCAAGTTAAGTTAATTTATAAATAATTAAATAATAAAAATAAAAATTATTATTGATATTACATAACCATTTACTAGAATAGGGAATTACAAATATAGTTAAAATCAATTTCTTAAATAAATATTTTACTGAAGTATAAAGTTGGCTATATTCTCAAACAGTTTTAGACTTTTAGTTCCCTGAAAAATTATTCAGAGTTTAAAATTAAGTACATTCTTAAATACCATGTTATTTTTATTTAATAATTTTAAAAAAATGTATCGTACTTTAATATTAATACTTTAGTGTATTAATAAATCAAAAGGTTGTATTTGTTTTGGCATTTTCAATTTTGTATTTTTTTCGTACCTACTTCATAATTCTGTTAATTCAGTACCCGTGTATAGAAAAGCTATTGGCTATTTCCTGTGTTCAATAATATTTATGATTTTTATTATTTAAACAATATTACTGAGTATTTATAAAGATATTATAAAAAAAAAAAATAACTTAACTTAACTTAAGTTAATAAGTTAATTGAAAATGTTCATATAACTTTTAACTTAACTGAGTTTAAAAAAAAATTAGGTTAACTTTTAACTATTAACTGAGTTAAAATGTTTTACATTAACTTAACTTAAATCAGTTAAAAATTATCAATAACTTGCCCAGGCTTGTTATTATGTATTGTACTACACTACTACTTTCATCATACGAGAGACAAAACCATTGCATCCATTGTCGTGGTGTTTGTGTATACAACGGCGGTATGCAACTAATATCAATGCTCAAAAGGGTTACTATATACCTTTTATGTAGATATATAATAATATATGGTCTTTATATGAACATTTATCTCCTTCTATAAAAGTATTTATTTTTGAAGTTAAACTTCTTTACGCAGGGTAGTGAGGAAAAAAAAGCGAACAGGCGGCCGTACGAACGCCGATTGTACGAACGCGAACGCGTACATGTCCTTGTGCGCAGCCGCGGATTGTCGTAGCTATATTTTGTAAACGGCTATGGGTTGTGGGCGGCCACGTGTACAACATATCGAAAGTTACCCCCCCCCCCCTTTTTTTTTGATTAAAGTATATCTCGGTCCGGTTTCAACATGGGTACTCCGTTTTACCACGAAAAATTAGACCCTCTGAAAAGCCCCCACATAGTCGGTGTACTTTAAAGTACAATTTGACCCCCCCCCCCCTCAAAGTTATTTCGGAAAAACTCGAGGTGTCGTCCCACGTTTCTGAAATTCAAGTTTTCTTATAGAATGTAGGTCGGTGATGAAATTCGGCGTCTTGTGTCGAGACTGTACGAGACGTTTTTCCCCGTCTTCCGGGGCCCCGAAAGTTCAAAATTTGCGTTTTTCGGGGTGTTTCTGCACGGACACCTTTTTTTCGGCACGTCGAGCCGTTTTTGTAGTCGAGCCTTATAGAGGGCTTTGCGCTGTATCGATTGGAACCGATATCAACGTTATTCGACTTTTGGTTAGGGAGCTATTATTTATATAGTGTTTTTTGTTTTTTAAACAACTATATTAAATGAAATAATTTAATGAAGAGAAAAAAGTTATTTACGATATATCGATAATGTTCAGTCGCAAATGTACGTTTCGTATTTCAGTTATCATATGCCAATCATAACTACTATACCGATTGAACAAAAATGATAATCGATCATTAGAATAAAAAAATAAAAAAGAATCTAAAAAATATAATTTACATTGTTTCTTTTCTTTCTTTATTATCCTCATTACCCTAGTCTATCCATGCCTTTCTTTGTAGCGTTAAAAAGAAGTTTCACTTCCCGCGCGCGCACTGGTAACACACACACACTTTTTTTTTATTTTTGCCAATTCCTCTTCGACCTATCTCATTCGAGAATGTTGTTTTTATTTTCACACAGTTTACATTTAAGGAATACGAGACTCCTATAAAAGTTTTAAGGTTTTTGATAAAATAATGTTTTTTTATATATGTGGGTACATCAAAATACAAATACGTGATGAATAATTTTATTGAAAATATTTAAATTAAATTTTACAACGTTCCACGGCTTTTCATTTTATAAAATATTATGTAAATTTCTCTGAAAAAAATATTAATCTGTGGACATGATATATGTTTGTTATGTTTGATATGAGTGATTTAAATGTCAGCTTCGATATTTTATAATCATAGGAACATGGGATATGTTTGTTTATAATTTATATTGGACGTGTATCACAATCGTATGCGTATTGTTTTTTTTTATTTTACAACGGTAATACGATGATGTAAAAAATAAATCGAACTAATCAATATATTATTATAATAGGGTTTATCAATTTTTTTAAATTTAAACGGCTGTACACTTTAAGTTGTATTATTGCTTTTAAGTTGTTAGGTAAGCATTTTTGCAATACCTTTTGTGTAAAATATAATTAATTATTGATTGATAGTCATGATTTACTGTTTTGTGTTATGTTATAAAATGATTTAATAATATGATGTAAATTAAACAAAAAGTCTTCATAGTAAAAAACGTATTTAAATGTAAATTTGTGTACGTGAAAACTACGTCGTTTAAGCGTTGGTAATTTCCAAGGTAGTATGAAAAACATACCATTTTAATTGTTATTTTGTAAATGTTTTTTTTTTTTTTTTTAATGTTAATAATAAGCGATAACTGATAGGATAGTACATGCCTAATAAAACATTTTTAGTCTTTTCACATTAACAATAAAACGATTAGTAGCACTAAATATTAATATATTGTGTTAATTTAATGACTAAGACGTCTGAATAAATAATGTGTAATTTTGTATGGAAGATGGAACTTGGTCTTAATTATCGTTAATGTTAATTGATTGAATAATTTAAAATAATGCCTTTTCCAGAATAACACAACCCTAAGTGCGGTAATACAGTGACCGAAACGAAAAGCATAAAATATTTAACTAACACAGTAGGTAAGAATCGTAAAACGCTACCAGAGGGATTTATAAAAATGTTTTTAAGGCCGTGGATAGTTTCTGGACCATTTATTAGACCATATTTTAAGTATAACATATTATATGGTAGGTATATACTAATGTGTAAGCCATATAATCCCTCTACCGTTTTTCTTATTTTCCGGTGTGCCGGTGTTTTAAATTTATATAATAAATCGTAAAATATATGTAATTTCAAATAAAAATTGTTGTTGATGATTTTGAATCCAACTATAATTTAATTTTAAATCAAAACCATATGCCTACCCAGTTTGTTATTAACTAGTTTTGTTATTTATTACCATTTGTATGTATTTGTGTATCTGGATATATTATATCTAGGGCCAGGAAATCGATGCATTTGCATCTTTTTTCTAATGCTTATGTACGAGGCTCGTCTTTACAGAAATTTGATTAATGGAATATAGAATTTAATAGTACAATTTTATTTTGCATTTTTTGCATTTTTAGAGAATTTTTTTGCTTTTCGGTCATTTTTTAGTATTTTTGGTGCATGTTATTCATTTTTGTACTTTTTTTTTTCTTTATTTGCATTTTTCTTGTTTAAAGTTACACTTTATCGTGACACATTCAGTTTCCATTAGCTTGCCGATTATCGATGTTCATCATCTTTATCGTTTGTTGTCGCAATCTACGATCATTTAATAAACTGTAGGCCGATATTATTTTAGGTCTGGTCAATTAGAAAAAATTTCCCAAAAGTCGATCGAATTATTTCAAACTTCAAAAAAATAATTTGAAGGCTCCTTCAAGGGTAAAAAATTTTAAAGATCTAGTATCGTAATAAATACGATCTATGACCCATGAATTGTATAAAACGTAATTATTGTCAAACTTAAATTTTTAAAAATGTTAAATCATTATAAAGTAATTTTTGGTATTTCTGTGGTAATTCTTTTAAGTTGTTTGTTGATGTTTATAAGTTATTTTAACATTGTGTTTTGTGTGCATTTTTTTAAAGATTTTCAGGTCATCAAGTTCCGATCCCTAATTATATCATATTATTGAGACAAAATATAATAAAATAATATAATTTTTGTCTTTATAATATTTACAAAACTACTCAGATTTAATTGGCCTAATTTTTTTCTAAATTATCTTAAAAAATGTGTTTTAAAACTAAAAAATACAAAAAAAAAATGCCCTAGAAAATACACTTAGAGTATATTTATTTATGGTTTACTTCTTTTAAATCGTACATTAATTATTATTTAAATTATTTAATTAATATTGAATAAAAAAAAAAATATGAATGTTCCTATAGTTGGATTAAACATTGACTTTTGGCATTTTAATTTAGTCTTTTTAATATTTTCAATATTTTACTTAAGTGAGTGAACACGAAACGCACCTAGATAAAAAAAAATCACTATTATTCACAGGGGCCGGAGTGGCGCAGTGGTCACACAGTTGACTTACGACTCACACAGTCATCGGTTCGATTCATAGCAAAGTGCAAAAAATGTGTGTGATTCTACGCAGTCACCATTTTCCCGTGCTGTCGTCCGATTGCGTCATCCGGTTTCCAACTAGGTCCCACTCCACTGGGAGTGAAGACCGCACATGTCTCCTCTTGGAGAAGGGGGGTAGTATCATGCATATAGTGATATATACATAGATAAATAGATCACATGATCTCCCTACTACCCACTTGTGATAAGCATTGACAAAGACCTTGAGGTCGTTTCAATGAACAAATATAAAAAAAAAAAAAAAAACTATTATTCACAAATAAAAGCAACATAATAACAAATACAATGTGATCGGTTTATAATTGAAAAATATGTAATCAGTCAGTATGACAATCCTGTATAGTCCTTAAGATAAGCTCGTGTTATTTCAAAACAAGGTTACGATAATATGTTTCATTAAAAAAATGAAAATAATATATACTGAAGGTTCTATGCTGATCACTGTATTGGTTTAACAATGATTGTAATACCATTACAATGACTAATGTGTGGTTTTTTTTTGGTCTGTCATCAGTCATCACCTTTTGGCAATTTTATATAGCTTAGTCTTGAACATTTTAATACGAGGTTTTTCATAAACCAAACATACAACGTACTAAAAATATAAAAAAGACAATCCCACAATTTTGATGAAACTTGAAAATTATATTTAAAAAAAAACGATTTCCCCTCAAACGATTTTGTTGTATTCAAATTTCAAATCATAGAAACATTCTAATATTATTAGGTAATTAAATTTAAATTTTCTATACACAATGTAATTTTTAAATTACTCCAGAAAGGAATAACAGCATTTAGTTTAACATTTTCTATAACATAATTACATTTTTTAAATATTTAGAATAATCTTAAGGTATTTAATATATTAATACTACGAACCTATTCTTACCGTTATACGCAGAATTGACAATTAAGTTTAATATTGATATTGATATTGATCAATAATATAATATCATAAATTAATTTAATACTTATTATATTAAATATTAATAAATAATAATATAATTTAATATAATATGTGATGTTTTTATATTATTATTTTGGTTTCAATTTTTATTTCCTTATACCACACTAATCTAATGGAAAATAAATTGCTAGTAATAATATAAATAAATAGGTACCCAATAAAATATCGATGGAAATATAGGTCGACTAATCGTCTCCGCCTGGAATCGTTGTTTATGTTACTTATCATTGAATTCGAGTTTATTTAAAATATCCATTACAGTGATCTACTCAATAACGATGTTACACTCTTAACCTACTAACAGCAGAGTGACTTCCCTAGGTTTATAATTTAATCTAGAGTTGTTTATTTTTCTTATTCCTAGAAATAAGTCAAAAATGTCCCATAAAAGTTCTTTGTTAGAATAATATGCACTTGAACCAACATTTGTTGGTTGGTCAATCAATTAAAAAAAAAAAAAAAAAAATGATGGGAAAACATTGAAATCCTAGCTTTAATACGAATGTACATAATATAAATGATATTTTTACATAGTATTTATTTTTATTACTGGTATATCACTGAACTTCTAAAGTATTTGCTTCAATATCAAATAGCTGACCAAACGTTAAATTTCATTTAACATTAAAGCAATTAAACAAATTCGTTTTATTGATTAGTTACCTACTCAATGAGTCCATTGAAAATATTATATAATATATATAATAAAAGAAAATCGAATTAATTAATGTGAAGTGCAATTGTTTTTATACACCAATTAATATTTTCTGTCAAAAAAAAGGTAATACTCTGTTCTACGGAATTTTGTTTGAGAGAGGATAATTAAAGTTTTTATATAAATTTAAGCCACCCGTATGAGCTTTAAAATATTGTGGTACTGTATGATTTTTATTCTGGCTGGGGTAGGAGCTTGTGTCTTTCAGAACTTTGTACATATAAAACAAAAATAAATTATATAATTACTATCGACAGTGTTATTAAAGTTGTTATGTAGGTACTTCTTGAAGTCTATGCAAAAACTAGTACAACTGTAAAAACTGGTGAAAAAAATAAAAATTAATTTTGTTTACGGGTCATGTCTTATTTAAAAAAATAAATTGTTAACGAAGTACAAAATGTTTTTTTTTCAGAGTAAGGTGGTTTAGTGTAAATCTCCGAGTTATATTATATTAACCGTGTTATACGAAATACGTAAAATATACTTAGGTAACCCATATTATACTTTTGGCCAACCGCAGCATAATGTCATCAGCGCTCGTATCAGTCTCGTGATACATTCAATTTATCTATCAAAGTATGATATTTATGTGGGATTTACAATTAACCCAGTTTAATGTAAATGCAATTTATTTTTTACACGTTACGAGTTTAGTCTTAACGATTACGCGTAACATATTATAATTACTGATATAATATAGCTACGAATAAAACTCGAAGGGATCAAACATGCTTATAAAATATTTCTCATATAAATTATCGTAGAAATAACTCACAGCTGTGGATTTTGAAACAGCCGTCAGTATAAGTCCAGCTTTTCCATATATCACTGGAATAATCATCTGATAAGAAACGGGGCCCGATACAAAGCAAAAAGATAGATGGGTGTAGTAGCGTACTTTTAGGAGAAAAAAGGGTGTATATAGTTTCCACGAACAACATTTCAGAGGGGTGGTTGATTTTAAAGACCATCTACAATTGTATACACCGCTATTAGTGTAATAAATATATGATTGTGTGTGAAGGGTTGGAGTTTTTTCCATGGGGTGAAAACGTCTAAATGTTTCTGGTTGAGATTACTTAGCTATAATGTATTAAGGTTGATGTATACATGCGTGGTTGTAAATGTTGAACGTTGGTAGAATGCATGTTATTATGTTAACATTATTTCACAATGTTGTACACTTGTACAATGGATGATTTTATACAAATTACAAAACGGTATATTTCAGAATCTACCAATTAATTATTTTGTCTAAGTGGAGTTTGAGATATTTCTAGTTTATATACTAATATAATTATATTGTGCGTTTGTGTACCGTTATATTCTAGAATATTTAAATAATATTATATTTATACTACGAAAACAGAGGTGATATATTTGGATTGTCTATTTTTTGATTATCTATTCCAATACTAAAAAAAACTCAGCTTTTTAAAATAATTGCTCGCGTCTTTTTACTTATTATGATATGAATTTTGACGATTTTTTTTTTATTTATCTAAAATATTATATTATATTATATATTATATTTATCTATTTTTCAGGTTCTTCATTATTATTTGAAATATTAAATATCTATTTTCTAAGGTCTTAAGTTAGCTTTGTGATATTAATGTTTATAGTTTATATATATTTATATATTTTATTTACAATATTATAATTAGTAAAATATCATCAACTCTTATATCGTTTAAATTATAATTTTCATTGCATTTAATATGTTATATGATTGCTGCGCGCCATTTTCCCCATCAACACTCTGGCTGCCGACTACTCGAACAAAATATTATTACTCGGCTCCTCTAATATTCTTACAGTATTTACCTTTCAACTTGTTGCCTGTGCCTGGTATCCCATTACCGTATTGTTGTCAGGGAATTTCTCTCAACTTCGTCGCATAATATAATATAACATTCATTGTATGCGACCGCGCATATATTATTACGTTTGAACGTTTTCAACTACACCACCGTTCCTCCTTCAATGAACTCGGTTCAAAAGTATTTAAATAAACTATTTTACTAGTGATTTCCTTTTTAAAATAAGGTAACTTTGTGCGTACAACTCGTTTATTAAAATCCTTGTTACTTGTGTGTTAAACCCGTTTGCTTGGTTATTAATGTTATCATCACTATGATTAAAATGATAATTATAATAATATATGATACGTTATTCTAACGTTTAACAATGCGGTAGTTTATTATAAACTCTCTCGGTAACGCGGTTACATCACGTAATTCTCAAACATTAATCACCATTCTAGCTGATTTTATATTTGGTTTGTGATATTAATATTCATCAATTATTGTGTTCATTAGTTTATATTGAAATCATTTAAATTGAATAGGTACTTACATTAATTTGGAGAAATAAATGCATAATTTGTGCTTGTATTTTTGCTTGTTGTAGAACGTCTGTCCATTAAGTTAAGTGTGGCCATGTTTGTGTTTAATTTTTTTTCTTAAAAAACAATGTTTTCGATAATTTTACATTTTCCCACGAAATATTCAAGTTTTTCTGTTTACTTTTACTCCGTCTACTTAGACAGACGTAATATTGATTAAAATCCGTCAAAACAAACGATACAAATATTTCGTTAATTCCTGACAATTTAGTTTAAACCAGAGTAGGTAGGTACTACCTATACTTTATTATCTGGCCGTTTTCTATTATTATTTGTAAGTTATAGCTCGAGTTATATAACTTTACGTCTGACGATTCAATTAGCAATATCATAGTTTCCGTACAAGAAAATGAATGAGGACGACGGCGGTGGGAGAAACTGAGTAGGAGTGGAGACGAAAAAGACACAAAAACAATTCATTGCACAGCAGCATCTTCGAAACGATATTTATTTGAAGGGTAAATTGGAAGCTTATACAACTGCTATAAGATCGATCTTTCGACGGAAATACTTATTGCTTCCTGTTATTAGAGTTTTTCTTCCCCAGCCACCATTTTAGTTCTCGTTGTCATTTTTTTTTTTTTTTATCTCGCTTACGCAGAAATTGAAAGCATTGTGAGTGGCAGACTGGGTATTATCTATTGATTTCCTATTTTCATATGTTGTTCGGTCCATACATCCGATTTTACGACGTGCAAATAAAAAAATCTTCACGATTTTAAATCAAACTCCCTTTTCCGAGCTTTATTTTTTAATTGCGTATCACGAATACAAAGATGATTTAATCGCATTTGAAAAATACTTAAAAAAGTTGTTCTTTTGAGAATCAAGGTTTGCTTTGCATAAATGGGAAGTATAAGCGGAAATTTATTTGGTTAAAAGCCTTTTTTTTTATTTCTACCTACGGGTTGTTTTCGCGCGATTGTCCTCATAATGATACATCAATGAACCTTTTTTACTACCGAGGTACCTAACTTTTTTAAAAAAGGTCTTAGGAAGTCAGAATTAGATAGAATACGTATAATAAATTATTATATATAATACGTATACGTGAAAACCATTGTTTATTAGGGTGTGAATTTAAATGCGGATCGCATTTTTTCCGAATGTCCTAGACATTGTTTTCCAAGCACACAATTTGTTTCACACCAATATTTAGATTTAACTATAAGATTCTAAAAATGAATATTTTCTTTTATTTGGAATTTGTTTGAATTTTTATATTTTGAGTACATTTTGAGTACATTTTCTAGAAATAGATAACATTTGGTAAAAATATACCATGGGCTATTCTACTAAAACGAAATAGATAGGTATTATTTTTATAATGTGTTTTGTTTTTACTTATATTATACCAGACAAAAGCGGCTGCGGATGCACAACAGTCAGGCGAAATATTTGTAACGTAAATATTTAAATAATACAAATAGATTTTTTTTATCCTTTTATTTAACATTATGTTGCATATTAAAATTTTAAAGGAATTTTTTTAATTTTGTACTACTATTAATGCATTAAATCGTATTTTTAAATGCATATTTGTACTTTTTTAGCAAAAATCTGTGCCCTAGTTTAATTAATTAATTAAATGTTTAATTTAATACGTTCACTGTGGTTCATATTGTTTGTTAATGAACGATACTGCATGGTTCACCTAATTTTTTTTTATGCATAATAACGCCAATTGGCAAATACATTTGGAGACCGTTAAAAGTTAAAAAAGTTACTAGATTAGTGAATATTTTAATGGGAAATATTTTTAAAGTCGTATCTATTTTCATTTAAAACTTTATTTTTTGTATTCAACTTGATATACATAGAAAAAACAAAAGTTTGAATCTTTTTTTAAAAATTATTATTGATTTCATTTTTATTCATATAGGTACGAATTATCATTTTGATAAATTATAAGAAATAACTCGTATCGTTTGAAACTTTATTTTCGTTTTCGATTTGATATTGAAAAAATAAAGTATTCATAGGTACCTACTACAGAATGTCGATTGTATTTCATATAATTTTAAAATCTGTGCAAATATAAGGCCATACCTATTTAATCACAAAAGTAAATGTCCATTCTTCATACAATTGTTCTGCAGTTAATCGTTTGGTTTATCAAACATAAGGTTAGCTATAATTGATGTTTGTCTAGATGCATGATACTATTAATAAGGCAAATGTTTAATTAAACATATTTCAGTTAACTCATTAAAAAATTTTAATTCTAACGTTTTATTACTGATGAGTGGTTACTTATTTATTAAAAAAGAAGTTTTACTGAGAATAAATACAATAATGCAAAATTGTGCTAAGTAAAATCACAATATACAGTTATAATTTATCAAGCAAACATATTATAAAGTGATAT
The DNA here is from genome assembly GCF_005508785.2 of Acyrthosiphon pisum. NCBI lineage: Eukaryota > Metazoa > Arthropoda > Insecta > Hemiptera > Aphididae > Acyrthosiphon > Acyrthosiphon pisum. The sequence goes on along the minus strand of NC_042495.1, from coordinate 1,696,863 downwards.
AATAGCATTGAAAGCCAAATACCTATTATTTTAAAGTTAAAGCTTTAATTATTTAATTTAATAAAAATATAAAATATAATATAATTCAAAACAATTAGGTAACATAATTCAATATAATTAATATTGTCTAAAAGCCAAAGCATCAATGTATTTATTATGCACTAAGGTTTAGTTAGATCATATTAGAAAAATTGAATTGTTGACGATTATACATGTTTCTTATCAGTATTTTGATACACCGAAAAATAATTATTTTCGGTTCCTTTTGCTCATTATTGAAATTATTGAAATTTAATTTGAACTTTGGATATGTATGATGTTTTTGAAATAATATGATAATGGGTATATAATAGTATAATAGTATATATATGGTAAGAATAAAGTGTAATTAGAATTAGAATTTATAATATGTTGTGATGTTTGTGTTGCAAACTAATATTTCGCCTTTTGTCCTTTACGATAATTCACAGTTATACATTAACATGCTATTTGTTATATGTGTGTGGCATATATTTAAAATAATATTACATAGGTATTTGTAAGCCTTTAGAATTGTGCACTTTTGAAAAAGCTTTAAGATGAATGTAAACTTGTGTTTGTTTGTGATGGATATATTATTATGGACCTAGAGACATGACTCGTATAATATGTCGAAAGGTTATTGTTAAGGCGTTTTACTTGTTTGTTGTCTGTTGAACGAATTCCCATTGAGTTAATTTTGAATGAAATAACTTAGTATAAGGCTTTTGTATACTGTTTTGTAACAATAGATTTAAATTCAAGCACATATTATATTGTTGAATTTAACTGATATTATAATTTAGTGATTGTTATGAGTTTTTATGCATATTTTTTTTTATGATTTATTTTGATATTAAAAATGTACAAAACAAAACACAATAATTGGCCAGCTTTGACCGATATAGTATTAAATATCCAAAATAGACTTAATAATTTCGTTAAAATATAAATTAACATAAACATAAACTTGAATTAATTAAAATTATATACGTATTTGGTTTTAAGCATTTTGAGAAAAACAAATTATTTTTACAGTACTATATCATTATGAATTTGGGCTTCCAACTAAAGCGATTATTGAACAATTGCAACGGTTAAATTTGAATTTATATTTTAGATCTTTGAAGCGAGCATCGTAATTTAATTTGCGGTTAAATGACATACAAGACTATTCAACAATCAGTTGTTTGAGTTAAGATCGTTTGAACTTACTTTGGACGTTGAATTATTTCTTTTATCGTTAAAAACATTATTAAAGAATTTATCATTTCGTCATTTGAATCCGGTTTCCTGTTTGAAAATTAATAATAACTCTTATTAAAAACCCTATTCATAACTCCAAGTATTATAAATAAATGTTTTATCTATTAACTCACATACTAAGTAGGTAGTATATTTTAATTTTACATTTTCAGTATTAATTAATTTAGAGTTGAAATTTTCATTGTATTATGTAATTTTAATTATTATTCAAAGTTGTAGCTATTAACTATTATACATACCTAGTGATGTTAACATTAACAACTTCTTCGTAGTTAGCATCAAATATGTATTTAGAAGACCACATCCTCCGTATATGATACTTTTCAAATAATGTATGATGTTCCATTTAATCTCAAAGTTTACTACATTACTAAAAGGAGTAAAACGTCCATAAATTAGTATAATAAATTATTTATAAGCCAATATTGAAATAGACATGACTTTGTGTTATGGAAATTTAACATTTCACGGTACATTAATAATTTATTGGAATAAGTATAATTAATAATTCACGACTTTCTTTTGTATACATATGGTAATTTAAGAAGAAGAAATTGAAGAGTATAAGAAAACTCATTGATTTAGAGAAAAAGATAATATACCTAACCTGATCGACATTTTTGAAAGTATAACATGAGGCTATCTCTTCGTAAAGCATAATAATTTATATTTTTGTGTTATTTATTTAATTTTTTTTTAGTAAATACAAATTTGAGGCAGTAAAACCGTCAAAACCCTCAACAAGTGTTGTAAAAACAATGTAATTATAAAGGTCTGCTATGAGATAATTCTGATGAATGCATTTTTCCTCAACAATATTTTATTCATTTGTTTTATGCGTATTATTAATATTCCCTTTATAATATCACATACAGTTGATTTATTGTTGTAATACTGTTAACATAAAAATATGTCAATTTCTTACATTCTTGATTTAATATAATGTGTAGGTACTAAACAACAAATTGAAATTATTAGTTGTCTTAACTTTGAAAATTACAATTTGCAAATATAATTAAAACTGCGGTTCACTAATTAGTGTAATCTACATCTTTACGAGGTCATAAAATTAATTCAACTTAGTTATTTCTTTGTAACGCTTTGTTGATTATTGTTGTTAAGAGTGACAAAAATTTGAGTTATATAAGTTTGTTAATTAGTTTTCGAGTTTTAGCATAATTGAAAAATTAGGCTACTGCATTTGCAGTACAGGCGTAAAACTATAATATTATGATCAAAATGTGTAAAGTTGATTTTGTATTTATTGTCATCGATAAATCAAAAAAGTCAAAGTACAGTGATTAGATTGGGTCAGCACAGAACTTTGTAATATAATAATTCAATTTTTTTCCGGTGTGACCTAACACTAATACATATTACATAATATATAAAGTATATACGATTTAAAGTTTTAAGTTAACCATTTTAAGTTTTTTGAGTGAATGACGTCAAGAATGAACAATTTTATAAACGTTCAGAAATATCTCGAATTCATTTATTTTATTATTTCAAAAATATGGCTACACAGAAACTCATGATAGTTATAGATATCTACCTACTGAACTTCACGGGAAAAAATATAAAATAGATCTATATACCTAACGAAACTGTTATTACAAATGTTCGGATACCTACTCGTCTGATTTAGCATCAGATGAAATGTTATATAATTTAAATTGTGTTTTAGTTGCCATGGAGCAATTAAATGGCCTGCGTATCTCTCTAGTAAATAAGTAAATAAATAATGGGTAGTTGTAAGCGTCGTATGTAATTTTTTTATAGGTACCTATATATATTTCTAAAATCGATTAATTGTTGCATCCTAAAAAATTGTGTTAACCGAGTAAAATGGTGTGTATAGTTTTTCACAAAAACCTTTTAAGTTTTTGAAGTTTTCTTTCTTCTTGTTGAAAACTAATTTAAATTTTGCAATTAAATATCCGGATAGGTAATTTTGAGTTTTCGTTTAATTTTACATTATTTTGCGTGAATAAATATAAAGAAGTTCTTCACTAAACAAACGTTTTAACTACTTTATAAAAATACATACATGTGTTTAATGTTTATAAAATTAACCAGTAACACCGTGCTCCATTTATGATCCAAGTTTAAAAATATTTATTGTTATATCTGTAGTTTGAGAATAAACATTTTAATTAGAATTTCACTCATCACTTTATTGAAAAAAAAACTGAACATTTTTTATTCATAATACCTAAAAGTTGAAAATTATTTTGTTATCGTTTAATGAAGTTGGAGAATCGTCCAAAAACAATAGATATCTACCTCTTGGGCTCCGTTCAGAAACGTTTTATGAATGCGTTATTGTATTGTTTTTTTTTTTCTTTTGCCAATTTAATATAACAGCAAGTCCAATAATACTGATTTACATCGAGGTAAGCGAGTGATATTAATACCCTATACCCGGTATCTCTAACTTGTCCATGTTCTATACTATATATAATTTTATAGCTTTTAGTGAAATTAACTTTGATACAGATGAAGCTTTAACTCAAAGCAATATTATTATGTTAGCATTCAGTATAAACCGAGTGAACCACTCGGTTGGTATGCTATAAAACCGGAAACTGCGTAGAATAAGTATATATGTGCAACCGGCTTTGAAGTAAATAAAACAATAATAATGCAGAAAGCTTAAATACACACCGTGAATTCAATAATGCAAACTTTATTTATTTTCCTTGTTATTATTGCCTGAAATAATGAGTCTTTGTAACAATAATAATATAATGTGAGATGGATATTTAATAATGTTTTTTTTTTGCTTATTTAATCAGGTATTTGAAAGCTGCAATTAAATGATGAACAAATTGAGTTTCTTAAAATTAAAAATAGTTTGTTTTTTTTTGTTGTCACGGAGGTTTTAATTTTTAAACATATTTCAGTGATATCGTGACGAATTTTTCCATAAAATATAAGCGCTCGTAAACGCATCTCACCGTGTCCAATGAATAGATAACGCCGATGGTCCCATAAAAGCACTCGGACGCCTTTTCCAGGACGACTTTTTCACGAACAACGCAGACTCTAAGTCTCGACCGCAACCGTTTCGTGAATAAAATAATAATTTGTAGACGAATAATCGTGTCAAATGTCCTTAAAATATGTCGCCCGAAAAAAATAAAATATAATTATTATTGTAATTTGTTTTCGTCGTTGAACGTTCGCTCGCCGTCTGTCTCGTCATCGGACGACATACCTCATACTTTTACTCTTAAACTCCAAAGTTCAACGGAGCTGGCACTCGTTTTGTTTTATTTTGTCGACTGTCAAATTACCATATTTACCATAACGGAGAAGTTTCAGAATTATAATATTTTGTCGGTTCGTCTTCCAGACGGCGCGGCGGCGCCACACAGCACTACAACTATCGGAATATCGGATTGTATATAAATTCGTGTATCTAAATATTATACTCGTTAATATTAAAACCTTGGCTGGTAGTTGGTTAAATATTTTTCCATGGTATTATTCCATTTTCTTTACACGAACGATGATGGCAGTAAACGTTATATTTTTACTAATTTTTTTTCATGCATATCGATGACGGCTGATAGCTGCAAGCCGTACATTAAATCGATGTTATATAATATATTATTATGTCACACTAAACGTGATCTATACAATATGATGTCAATAACACGTGTTCGATAAAAAGATAACGCCGATGGGCCCATAAAGGCACACACACTATTGCCCTTGTTACGACTTTCCGCTAACAACCCAGACCGTTATGTCACGAACGCAACCGTTTCGTGTACTTATATAAGGTAGACACATAATCTTATTATAACGCCCTTAAATGTCGCCCGATAAAAATAAAATATAAAATATAATTATTATTATTGTTACTGTATAATTTGTTTCCGTCTGACGTTCGCCGCGTCTGTCTCGTCATCGGACAACATACCGCATACTTTTACTCTTAAAAGTTCAACAAAGTGGAACTCGAATTATTTTCTTTTTCCGACTGTCAAATTATGATATATTTTACCATAACGGGAGAAGTTTCAGAATTATTATTTGTCGGCGCGTCTTCGAGACGGGCGGCGCCACATATAGTGATCTACTATAGGATTGTATGAATTCGTGCGTTTATATTAATATTAAAACTTTGGCTGGTAGTCTGTGTATTATTTTTGTAACGGGACGAACGGAGTGCCCATTTAGTGGCGCACTCTC